>NC_135894.1:99563450-99755950 GCF_964194155.1 Cetorhinus maximus
ACTTTAACACACAGATTTCAACACAAACTTAATAAATTCTGCCCCCCACCCTACTCCATCTCACCCTACCCCACCCCTCCGTCATCTCCAATTCAGTGTTGTGTCATCTCCAAACGACACAATCAGTTTCCAATAGTAGGAGAGACTAGGACCCGAGGGCACAGCCTCAGAGTAAAGGGAAGACCTTTTAGAACAGAGATGAGGAGAAACTTCTTTAGCCAGAGAGTGGTGAATCTATGGAATTCATTGCCACAGAAGGCTGTGGAGGCCAGGTCATTGAGTGTATTTAAGACTGAGATAGATAGGTTCTTGATTGGTAAGGGGATCAAAGGTTACGGGGAGAAGGCGGGAGAATGGGGTTGAGAAACTTATCAGCCATGATTGAATGGCGGAGCAGACTCGATGGGCCGAATGGCCTAATTTCTGCTCCTATGTCTTATGGTCTTATAGTAACAGCGACGGGCATTTATGTAGTTGTCTGGGGAAACATTCCAAAGCGTTTCGCGAGAGCACAATCAGATTTTTTTAAAAAACTGACTGGGCCCCATGAGGAATATTAGGATGGGTGACTAAAGAGGTGGGTTTTAAAGGAGCTTCCTGAGGTAGGAGAGAAAGAGGGGAGAGGTTTAGGGAAGGAATTCCAGAGCACAGGGTCAAGGCAGCTGAAGGCACAGCTGCCAGTGGTGTGGCGAAAGGGCTGCGGGATGGAGGGGTAAGAGGCCAGGGGAATGCACGTTTGTTGGAGGATTGTGGGGTTGGAGTAAGAGAGACCAATCCAGCCTTGGAGCAGAGCACAATCTGATCATTTTGCTGTTGATGAGATCTTGCTGTGTGCAAATGGGTTAGGAATGTAGGAAATAGGAGCAGGAGTAGGCCATTTGGCCCTGCTCCACCATTTAACTAGATCGTGGCTGATCTTCCACCTCAGCGTCATTTTCCCACAACTATCCTCATATCCCTAGATACCTTTAATATGTAGAAATCCATTGATCCCAGTCTTGAACATACTCGATAACTGAACCTCCACAGCCCTCGGGGGGCAGAGAATTCCAAAGATTCACCACCCTCTGAGTGAAGAAATTCCTCCTCTTCTCAGTCCTAAATGGCCTTTGGCCCTTTTTTGGAGACTGTGCCCCCTGGTTCTGGATCCCCCCCAGCCTCCAGCCAGAGGAAACATCCTTTCTGCATTCTGACCTTACAACAGTGACCACGCCTCGAGAGCGCGTCATTGGCTGGGAGGCTCTTTGGGGATGGAGCTCGGCTGCAATAGAAATGCAAGCCTTTAATTTATTTGTTGTAGATAGATCGGAACACTGCACCAGCCTCTACTGTAATTTTTGAACTCAGGTTGGGGCAGATATTCATCCCTTCCCCCAGCCCCACAATACAATTAACAAGGAGATTGGGAAGCTCCCATTCCATAGTATTTTAAACAAAATAAACACGACTTCAAATGGGCTTGAAACCATGTGTGGTCCTCTGCATTCCTGTTTAAATGGATGTCTTGTAGGTGCTGTAATAGTCTGGAATCCTCAGTAATAAAGCTCATTAGGTTCACTAGAGGGTAACAAAACCCTTCTAGGGTTTTTGTTTATAAACCTTAACTCATATTTTTGCACGATTGTGACAGGAGTCAGACAGCACCCTGCCCCCTCCGTCACCTCCCATGTCAGCGTTTAAAATTAATCCAGAACATTGGAAATGGGTCGCTAGGCAACTAGTGGGTGGGTGGGTGGGTGGGGGGGCATCGGGGGTGGGGGGGGAGGGAGGGAGGTGACATTGTTTGGTGAAGCTTCCCCTTGCTGCTATTCAACTAGGCTTCGAAAACTCTCAAGCCCGCGCGCTGTTCTGCTGCTCCCTAATTGTGAGGGTACTTTGCGGTTCAGAGACCATTAAAGATAATTGTTATCACAACACAAATCATCTCACTGCTGTGTTAACCCTTCAGCTCCTGCGCTCGCTTGCTTAGCTGTTGGGGAAGGGAGCAGGGGTTAAAAAAAAACACAGTCGCACTTCACCAGAGGCTCTCACAATCTCGGGGAGCGTTCCAAAGCAACAGTTGAAATCTCGGATGGCTTTGTCAGGCTGTGGTGGTTTACAGGGGGGCGTGGGGGAGGTGCGTGGAGGGGTTGGGGGGTGCGGAGCGTGAGGATTCAAACACGAGGATGGGAATTGAGGTGTTGCCAGACCAGGAGCCAATGCGGGTCAGCGAGGTGAGGAGTCATTGGTGAATGGGAGTCAGTGCAAGTTGTTATAGGCACTACATTAATGCAAATCCACTTTGGAGCCATTCCATGGTGGTGAGCAATATGATCATTCCCAATCTTATCCTTTACCCAAAACGCCCATCTGCTCCTAACAGAGAATTACTTCGAAATTATAGCACAGAAACAGGCCACTCAGCCCAACGGATCCATACTGGTGTTTATGCTCCACTCAACTCTCCCCCGATCTTTTCTCATCTACCCTGTCAGGATGGCCTTCCATTCCTTTCTCTCTCCTGTCCTTATCTAGCATCCCTTTAAATTCATCAATGTTGTTCACCTTCTCAGCAATCTCTGCTAAGGAAGTTTCTTTCAGATTCCCTGATGGATTTCTTGGTGACCATCTTATATTGATGGTCCTCTAGTTTTTCTCTCCTCAACCATAAATACCATCTTTGTGTGATAGAATAATGAACGAGAGAAGGGAACCCTGGGCACTTTGCCTTTCCCCACTCTCCTCCTAGGTAAGGAACACTTACCATTTGTACCATCTCTTACTGTTGGCTGCAACCGTAGAAATAACCGCACAAAAGGAGGCCATTCGGCCCGTCATGAGCAGTCTATGGCCCAGTGATACTCTGAGTGACGCACTAAAGCCATTGAAGAAAGTTCACACGCTTTGCTTTCTGCTCGAAGGATTGCTGAGGTCTGTCACTCAGGATCCTGTCCGGCTTCAGTGATATAGTTATTTCTCATTGGACCCTAGAGTCTGCTGATGCAGCCTAAATATGTCCTTTCAGCTGTTATAAGCCTCCTCTTATTTTGCCAAACACTGTGCTTCACTCAGTGCATTGAAGGGTGTTTTGGAAGCCACTGAGACATTCCATTGAGGGAAGAGGTTCAACACTGTGCATATTGTTGAGGAGAGATCAGATTTCCCCCTCCCCTCCCCACCTCCCACCAGATAACTACACCACGAAAGGCAGATCAACACACAAAGACGCTGTCAGATTATACCCAGCACTAAAGGGAACTCCTAATCCCACCCCCCACCACCCCACCTCCCCCCCCCAACCCCCGAGGGATAATACAGAAGAAAAGGGAGACAATTCTGGGACTGATTAGACAGTCTAGGTGTCTTTCAAGCTGAGAACAAAAGACACAAGAGAAAGACTGCATTGGTGCGATAAGAGATATTTAAGGATTACCAGCGACTTAATTCAGAGTTTCTTGTGGTGAGGGTACACTGCACCAGCCATGGGACATTTCTTCATTCCACCCCTTCACTTTCAAGCTTACTTCTGAGGCACTGACCATTATAAAAGGACTTTTTTTTTTGGTTCCCTTCTACAATGGAGGCTTAAGAGAAGCTGTGGGGCGGCTGGGGGTGGGGGGTGGGGGGTGCGGTGGTGGAATTCAACAGACATTTGTTGGGGAGACTGTCAAAGCCACACAGAATGAATTCCTGCCATTTCTGGCTTTAAAGCCTTTTTATTGTTTTGAATCAGAAACAGTTTACTTTCCTGCTCTCTTCCATCCGGAGAATTGACATTATCACAGAATCACACAGTGCAGAAGAGGCCCTTTGGCCCATCGAGTCTGCACCGACACGTGAGGAACGTGTCACCACCCTCTGAGTGAAGAAATATTTAGAATTGACGAGTTTGAGTTTCTGGTTAAACTTTTTTTTAAACTTTGACAATGACATGGTGTCGATGTATTACCCAGTGAGCTTCATGTCAAGGTTTTGAATTGCCTACATTCTCCACTGAAAAAGAAAGACTTGAATTTATACAACGCCTTGCGTGAACTCAGGATGTTCCACGTTGCTTAAATGTTCACTCCCCTCCACTGGCACATTGTGATGACCGTGTGCACCATATACAAGATGCACCATGACCCCCCCAACTCACCAAAGGTCCTGTGTCAGCATCTTCCAAAACCTGTGATCTCCACCACCTAGAAGGACAAAGGCAGTAGGCACATGGGAACATAGGAGCTGAGTGGGCCATTCAGCCCCTCAAGCCTGCTCTGCCATTCAAATAGATCGTGGCTGACCTTTACCTCAAGGCCATCTTCCTGCCCTATCCCCATATCCCTTGATGTTATTGGTATCTAGAAATCTGTCGACCTCTGTTTTGAACGTATTCAATGACTGACCCTCCTCTGGGGAAGAGAATTCCAAATATTCACCACCCTCTGAGTGAAGAAATCCTTCCTAATCTTGGTCCTAAATGACCTTACCTTTTATTCTGAGAGGAACGCCACCACCTGTGAGTTCCCTTTAAAATCACACTCCATCCTTACTGTCGCTGGGTCAAAATCCTGGAACTCCCTCCCTAACAGCACGTGAGTTTGGACTGCAGCAGTTTAAGAAGGCAGCTCACTAGCACCTTCTCAAAGGTATTTAAGGTTGCCCTAGCCAGTAACACCTAATTTCCATGAATGAATAAAAAAAACACACAACCTCAGGACATCCCAAAGTCCTTAAGCAGCTAATGTAGTCACTGTTAGAAAGTTGGTGAATGCAGCAGCCAATTTGTGCACAGCAAGCTCCCACAGACAGCAATGTTGTAATGACCAGATAATCTGTTTTGCAGTGTTAACTGAGAGCTAAGCATTGTACCACGGCACTGGGGAGAACTCTGCTGTTGTTCTTTCAGTAGTGGCTGTGGGGTACACCCATCTGAGAGGACAAGTGCCTCGGCTTAATATCTCTTTTGGCTCTGCTGCACTCTGCCAGTACTGCACTGAGAGCACCTGCCTGGCTTTTTAGGCTCAGGTCTCCAGGTTAGGACCTGAACCCATAACTTTTTTAATCAGAAGCAAGATTGCTGTCCAGTGAGTTATGGCCGATGACACCTTGAAGGAGAAAAGGGGAGGTAGCAAGACAGAGCAGCGGGCAAAGACATAAATTAAGATAATCTGTTGAGCTTGTAACGTGACTCATTTATGCTTGCTCAAAGCGACATGCATTCATGCTCAGAGACCAGCTCTCTGCAAGCAAAAGGAACATGTTCAAGCCTTGAACCTTTCTTAAATTACCTGGGAGTTTGGAGAGTCTGGAGTTCCCCACAGTCTGTTCGATCTCACAGTTAACCAAAACCACACACAGATCCAGCACTGACTTAATAGAAGTATTCAAAAATTATGAGGGGTTTTGATAGTGCAAGTAGGGGGAACATGTTCCCCGTGACAAGTGGGTTGATAGCCAGAGGTCATGGATTTAAAATAATTGACAAAAGAATTAGCAGGGGAAATGAGGGGAAATTCTTTTCCAAACAGAGTTGTTAAGGCCTAGGACGCATCACCTAACAGTGCGTTGGTAGATGCTGAGAAAATATTTCCACTTGTGGCGAAATCTAGAAGGAGAGAGCATAGTTTAAAAATAAGGGGTCTCCCATTTAAGACAGCGATGAGGAAGAATTTCATCTCTCAGAGGGTTGCTGGTTTTTGGGATTCTCTCCCCCAGAGAGCAGTGGAGGCTGAGTCATTAAATACGTTCAAGGCCGAGTTGTATAGATTTTTGATTGATAAGAGAGTCCAGGGTTAAGGGCCCCAGGCAGGAAAGTGGAGTTAAGGCCACAAACAGACCAACCATGATCTTGCTGAATGGTGGAGCAGACTCGAGGGGCCGGATTTCTCCTATTTCTGATGACCTTTAACGCATATTCCATCCCTAATTGCCCTTCAGCTGAGTGGCTTGCTAAGCCACTTTAGAAAGCAGTTAATAGTCAACCACATTGCTGGGGGCCTGGAGTCACATGCAGGCCGGACCAGGTAAGGACGGCAGATTTCCTTCCCTGAAGGACATTAGTGAACCAGATGGGTTTTTAATGACAAACAAAGTGATAGTTTCATGGTCACCATTACTGAGGCTAATTTTATATTCCAGATTTATTAATGGAATTTAAATTCCACCAGCTGCTGTGGGTGGTGGGATTTGAACCCATGTCCCCTGGGGCATTAGCCTGGGCCTCTGGATTACTAGTCCAGTGATATTATCACCACATCACCATCTACATAGCGCTCTCGACCAGCTGTGGCAACAAGGCGCTCTAGCAAAACTGGGGTCAATAGATATCGGGGGAAAACTGGTTGGAGTCATACCTAGCACAACGTAAAATGGTTGTGGTTGTTGGAGATCAATCACCTCAGTTCCAGGGTATCACTTCAGGGTCAGAATTTTACGCCCTACGGGCGGGCGCGCGCCCGACCTGAACGGGTGTAAAATCAGGCGAGATGACGGCGAGTGAGTGTCCCGCTGTCACCGTGCACACGTGCGATATTTCGCTCAGCAGGCGCCTGCGGAAGTCGGAGCAGCACCCGCCAACAATTAAGCGGGAAGTTAAGCCCATCAATGGCCCAATTGTAAGCAATTTCGCGTGGTCTGTCCAACCTTACGGTTGGCGAATGGGCCAATCGGCCAGGCGGCCTTTACGTTTTTGATGAAACCTCATCCAAGGGCAGGTGAAATCTCCGTTAGGATTTAAAATAGAAAGAAATCCCTGGGGACTGTGCTTTTTTTAATGAGGTATGATTTCAGGTGCTCGATTGTGCTGCAGGGACATTTTTTTTGCAGCATTTTTGTGCTTTTATTATTTGGGGGGGCTGCCTTCAGGGAGCTCAGTGGAAGCCTCACCCGCACCCGCGGTGACATCAGCGCCCGCTCCCTTCCCAACCCCCACCGGCAGTGCTGAGCCTTTCTCCGGGCGTGTTACACGCTGGCTGGCTGTTAATTGGCCGGCCAGTGTGAAATCGCTGATGGGGGCCGATCTGGGTCGGGATGGTTTCCCGCCCACTCCCGGGCCCGCCGATCGTGCATGCCCAACGAGCGCAAAATTCAGGCCCAGGAGTTTCTCAGGGTAGTGTCCTCGGCCCAACCATCTTCAGCCGCTTCTTCAATGACCTTCCTTCCATCATAAGGTCAGAATTAGGGATGTTCGCTGATGTTTGCATGATGTTCAACTCCTCAGACACTGAAGCAGTTCATATCCAAATACAGCAAACCCTGGAAAATATCCAGGCTTGGGCTGACAAGTGGCAAGTAACATTCGAGCCACAAAAGTGTCAAGCAATGACCATCTCCAACAAGAGAGAATCTTACCATCACCCTTGACATTCAATGACATTACCATCACTGAATTCCCCCACTATCAACATCCTAGGGGGTTACCATTAACCAGAAGCTGAGTTGGACTATCCATAAATACTGTGGCTACAAGAACAGGTCAGAGGCTAGGAATCCTGCGGTGAGTAACTCACTTCCTGACTCCCCAAAGCCTGTCCACCATCTACAAGGCACAAGTCAGGAATGTGATGGAATACTCCCCACTTGCCTGGATGAGTGCAGCTCCAACAACACTCAGGAAGCTTGACACCATTCAGGACAAAGCAGCCCGCTTGATTGGCACCCCATCCACAAACATTCACTCCCCCCAGCACTGATGCACAGGAGCAGCAGTGTGTACCATCTACAAGATGCACTGCAGGAACTCACCAAGCCTCCTTAGACAGCACCTTCCAAACCAATGACCACTATCATCTAGAAGGACAAGGGCAGAAGACACGTGGGAAAACCACCACCTGGAAGTTCCCCTCCAAGCCACTCACCATCCTGACTTGGAAATATATCGCCGTTCCTTCACTGTCGCTGGGTCAAAATCCTGGAACCCCTTCCCTAACAGCGCTGTGGGTGTACCTACATCACATGGACTGCAGCAGTTCAAGAAGGCAGCTCACCACCACCTTCTCAAGGGCAATTAGGGATGGACAATAAATGCTGCCTAGCCAGCACTGCCCACATCCCATGGACAACTAATAAAAAAGAACTAGCAAAACATTGACAGACATTTCACAGGAAGGGTATCAAACAGAATTTGTCACTCAGGTCAGGTGACCAAAAGTTTGGTCAAAATTTACGGTTTAAGGAGCAGTTTAAAGAAGGAAAACGAGAGAGATTGAGCCATTTAGGGAGGGAGTACCAGAGCTTAGGGTAGAGTTCTTTCTTTCCCTTGAAGGATGTTAGTGGATTACTGATCCAATAGTGCAACGTGCCCCATATTACCAGTGGGTGAGATTCCATTATCTTCACCGCCTGACAGAAGGCAAATCAGGTGAGCAGTTATACTGAAGCCTCTCTTTAGCCTGTATATCAAGTAGATTTTGCTGTGGATTGTCCTATTTTATTTGGAGCAATATAGCATGGAACAAGGTTATTTGGCCCATCATTATCTATGCTGGCTCTTTGAAAGATCTGTCCAATCCCACTCCCCCATAGCACACCAAATGTTTCCTTATCAGCTTTTTATTTATTCTTTGCTGGGATTATGGGCCTCACTGGTGAGGCCAGCATTTGTTGCTAATCCCTAACTGCCCTTGCTAGACCATTTCAGAGGGCAGTTTAGAGTCAACTGCATTGCTGCAGATCTGGAATCACATGTAGGCCAGACCAGGATGGTTGATTTCCTTCCCTTTTCAATGGTAGTTTCATGGTGACCATGACTGCGACTAGTTTTCATTTCCAGGTTTATTAATTGAATTTACATTCCACTAGCTGCTCTGGTGGGATTTGAACCCATGCCCCCCAGTGCATTAACCTGGTTTGGTTTATGAGTCCAGTGACATCACCGCTAAACCACCATCTATCTAATTCCTTTTTTGAAAGTTGCTTTTGAATCTGCTTCCACCACCCTTTCAGGGAGCGAACTCCAGGACATGACAACTTGCTGTGCACATTTTTCCCCTTTATTTGCACCCCTGCTCAACCTATGCCCCTCCCAACTCCATCCTTCCCTTTCCAGGTCATGGTCAAATTGCCCACTTTTTGAATACATCAATAAGCCAGGAAAAAAACTTCTATCAGGTCTTTCATGGCCTCAGGATGCCCAGTATTTACAGCCAGTTAAGTACAGTTGAAGTGTGGTCTGTTGTAAAGTATGGAAACACTGCAGCCAATTTACACACACCAAATTCCCACAAACAGCATCGAGGTAAATACTCTGTTTCAGTGATGTTGATTGAGGGATGAATATTGAACTGAGACACCAGGGATAACTCCCCTGCTCTTCTTATGAGGGACAACGTGTTTGACAAACTAATGGGACTAAAGGCAGACAAGTCACCAGGACCTGAAGGCCTGCATCCAAGGCCTGCATTCAAAGGAAGTGGCTGCAGAGATAGTGGAGGCATTGGTCAAAATATTCCAGAACTCACTGGATCCTGGGAGGGTTCCAGTGGATTGGAAAATCACTAATGTAATGTGTTCAAGAAGGGAGGGAGACAAAAAGTAGGAAACTACAGGCCAGTCAGCCTAACATCTGTCGTTAGGAAAATGCTAGGGTCCATTATTAAGGGAGAAAGAGCAGGACATTTAGAAAAGCTTAACGCAATCAAACAGAGTCAACATGGTTTTGTGAAAGGGAAATCATGTTTGACAAATTTGCTAGAGCTCTTTGAGAATATAACAAGCAGAGATGATAAAGGGGAACTGGTAAATGTAATGTATTTGGATTTCCAGAAGGCATTCAATAAGGTGCCATATAAAAGGTTATTGCACAAGTTAGGAGCTCACGGTATTGGGGGTAATGTATTTGCATGGACTGAGGATTAGTTAACATACAGAAGGCAGAGGGCCAGGATTAATGGGTCTTTTTCAGGTTGGAAAGACGTAACTAGTGGAGTGCCACAAGGATCAGTCCTAGGGCCTCAATTGCTTACTATCTATTTTAATGACTTGGAGGAGGGGGCAGAGTGTGATGTATCCAAATTTGCTGATGATACAAAAATAGGTGGGAGGGCATGTTGTGATGAGGACATAAGGAATCTGCAAGGGGATATAGGTAGGTTGAGTGAGTGAGCAAAAACTTGGCAGATGGAGTTTAATGTAGGAAACTGTGAGGTCATGCATTTTTCTAGGAAGAATCAAACGGCAGATTATTATTTAAATAGAGACAGGCTCTAAAAAAGTGCAGCACAGAGGGATCTGGGTGTTATTGTGCATGAAACACAAAAAGTTAGCATGCAGGTGCAGCAAGTAATTCAGAAGGCAAATGGAATTTTGGTCTGTATTGCTAGTGGTTTGGAGTTTAAAAATAGGGAAGCTTTGTTCCAACTGTACACGGTGTTGGTGAGGCCGCACCTGGAGTACTGTGTACAGTTTTAGTCCCTGTATTTAAGAAAGGATATACTGGCATTGGAGGCAGTTCAAAAGAGATTCACTAAGCTGATTCCTGGGATGAAGGGGTTGACTTATCAAGAACAGCTAAACAGGCTAGGCCTTCATTCATTAGAGTTTAGAAGAATGAGGGGTGATCTTATTGAAATGTGCAAGATTCTGAGGGGTGTTGACAGGGTAGATATTGAGAAGATGTATCCACTTGTGGGGGGATCTCGAACTAGGGGACATTGTTACAGAATAAGGGGACACTCATTTAAAACTGAGATGCAAAGGAATTTCTTCTCTCAGAGAGTACTGAATGTCTGGAATTCTCTGTGGAGGCTAGATCACTGAAAGTATTTAAAGAGGAGGTAGATTGATTTTTGAAATATCAGGGAGTTGAGGGTTATGAGGAGCTGGCATGAAAGAGGAGCTGAGGCCTGGGGCAGATCAGCCATAATCTTATTGAATGGCAGGGCAGGCTTGAGGGGCCGAATGGCCTACTCCTGCTCCTATTTCTTATGTTCTTATGTTCTTCATCGAATAGTGGCCATGGGATCTTTTACATTCGCCAAAGAAAATGGGGTGACAGTGGTGTAGTGGTAATGTTGCTAGACCAGTAATCCAGAGGCCCAGGCTAATGCTCTGGGGTATGGGTTCAAATCCCACCACGGCAGCTGGTGGAATTTAAATTCAGTTAATAAATCTGGAATATAAAGCTAGTCTCAGTGATGTTGACCATGAAACTATCATCAATTTCTGGAAAAACCCTATTCTGGTTCACTAATGCCCTTTAGGGAAGGAAATTCACCATCCTTACCTGGTCTGGCCTACATGTGACTCCAGACCCACAGCAATGTGGTTGCCTCTTAACTGCTCTGTGAAATGGCCTGGCAAGCCATTCAGTTCAAGGGGCAGTTAGGGATGGGCAACAAATGCTGGCCTTGCCAATGATACCCACATCCCATGAAAGGAAAAGAGGACCGGATGGGGCCCTGGTTTTAATGTTGCATCTGAAAGACAGCACCTGCAATAGTGCAGCAGGCTCAGTATTGTACTGAAAGATAAGATTAAGTTGCCTCAGGCAAACGACCAGTAAATTTGAGCTAGGAGATGCCCACAGTTCCACAGACAAGGGTTTCAACCACCTCTGGTAGTTCATGTTTTCGAGCAATATCTCATTGAGTCCTTGATAAACAGCTTAGTGCTAATACACCACCAGACCTCGTGCTACTTGGTGACTTCATTACCGTTTCATTCCTGTTATCAAGGGAGGAAGACACAGAGCAAAGCCCAGGGAGGGACCAATCCCAGGGCGTGACTCCCTGTCCTCTCAGCTGACGAATTGTGTGTGGTCCTTGAGGACTGCCACATCAAAAGGGAGAGGGAACTCATGATAAACGGAACAAAGATGCAATCAGCAGAATGAACTATTTATGGAGCAGCATCTGTTGTACAGAATATGTACAGATTTAATGTGTACTTATTTGCACAAGAACTAAATTAAATAGCAATCCAAATCTCTCAGGGACTGGGTGATGCAATGTCTTAGTGCAACGCTCTTTTATCTCTGGGACCTAACTCGGAATCCAGGGTAGGCTGGTGAGATGAAAGTGATTGTTTTTCCCCCACTCCATGGCTCTCTTGAGGATTCCCAGTGAAGTTACGTTCAGACCTTTCAACCTTGTTCCTTTTCATATCAGTGCAAAGCTGTTAAGTTGGCAACAATTGGCAATACATTGCAGGTTCTACTCACAGTATGGAAATGAAGGAATTGTAACACTGTGCTGGATGAAGGTGTTTATCAAATAACAGTTAAGGTTAACATTGTGCAAGAAGCTTTACTCTGTACCTAACCCCGTGCTGTACCTGCCCTGGGAGTGTTTGATGGGGACAGTGTAGAGGGAGCTTTACTCTGTATCTAACCCCGTGCTGTACCTGTCCTGCAAGTGTTTGATGAGGACAGTGTAGAGGGAGCTTTACTCCGTATATACATGCTTTGTGATGGTTGGGAGGGAGAGCTATGTATTGTCATGTTAGTTGTTATATATTGAGGCTATCCAAGGCTTTGGGACATGGTGGGCAGTTGCAAACGTGTGGATTTGAGTGACGGGTTTTATCTGATGGTAAAGAAATGATCAATCACTTTATCAGACTTTGTGTTCATTTGGGAAAAAAGAGCAAAATAAAATCAAAGGATAAAAAAGCAGTTGAGTCGCAATATTGGAAAAGTCCATGCTACCTTCACCCTCTCTACCTCTCTACACTTAATTTGACTTTAAAGCTATCAAGCTCCTTCTTGGACAAGATGACACAATCACGGCCTAATGATAATCCAGTCAATAAATTCACCTTTTGTGAAGCGTTGAATCTAAGATATTGGGTGCCATGTTTGTCCCATGGCCATAGTAAAGGGGAGAACTAAGGGTCAGCAGCTTTGAACCATGATAGTATAACCTGAAACTCGTTTCAGTCATGTATGTGTACATATTTGTGCGTGTGTGTGTTTGCGTGTATATTTGCCTGTAAATATGTGTGTCTGTATGTGTATGTGTGGGATATATACATGGATAAGGTCTGTGTATATACTGAGGATCATAGGAGCTGTAATAGGAATCTTGTAATTCCATCATTTATATTCTGCTTTGCAACATTTTCTGTGCTGCTTCTGAGCGCTCTGACTCTCTCGCTGGAACAAGGGTGACCAACTCTGGTTTGATCTGTTGCTAGTGGTTTAGCCACATGGCCAGACCCAACAGCCACACTCGGTTAAATGTCCTTCCCCCGCCCCCTCATATCTGCAGATTTTTTATATTGTTGAAGTCTCCTAAACAAATGTAAGAAACACACACATACACAATTTTTTCATACCTCTATGCAGCCAGTGTGACCAACTCTTGTTGACAAAACCTTCACCCATCCTGCCCCACCCTGCCCCACCCAATGCTTGGTCACCTCACGAGCCCATCTATGTGGAGCCACACCCTCCCCCCAACCAGTTGGCTCTTCACGATCCGGTTGGATGATTTGTGACTGTCGGGTTAACAGCCTTTTCTTCCCCCGCCTCCAATATTTTTATAACTAACATGCTGAACCGTTCAAACAAAATGTTAAAAAGCATATTTAAATTTCACTATGATTTTTCTGATTTTGTTCCCAGCACTGAACCTGAAGACTGGATTCATAGACTGATACAGCACAAAAGGGGGGACATTTGGCCTATCGTGTCTGTGCCGGGCCCTTTAAAAGAGCTGTCCAATTAGTCCCACTCTCCTGCTCTTTCCTCGCAGCCTTTTCAAGTATATATTCAATTCTTTTTTTTGAAAGTTACCATTGAATCTACTTCAACCACCCTTTCGGGCAGTGCCTTCCAGATCATAATACTCGCTGCTTGAAGAAATGTTTCCTCATGTCATTCCTGTTTCTTTAGCCAACCAAAGGAATCCGTGTCTGATTAATCTTCAACTCCAGGCCAATCCTGGAGAGTTGAGGACCCGACCATCAACTCTCCGACAACGCCATTTTATTCCCACTCCCAACACTTCCCACGGCCCATGGTGCAACATAAATGGAAGCTACTATTGCTATATTTCTATTTATCTTTAGCACCGCACTGGACATGTCTAAATACATGATAAACTATAGATTCCTGAGTTAAAAACTGATGAGTAACAGCTTGATCTGCCACATGTGGCCCTTCTCCACCTGACACTGCAGCTCACTCTCTTTATGGGGAAAATGAATTCATCAACACGGCAAACTGACAGGCTTGTTTTGTCCAGGCTTTATGAGGCAAATCATAGCATAATTGTTTTTATTTGATCTCATGGCTTTCAAAAGTGGGCCCCAGGACTCTAATTTTGCACCATTTCCTGAGGTCACAGACAGTAATTTCCACATCAGCTTGTTCGGAGCGATCCAAACTTTGTAGCAGTGTGTTTCTTTGTGTTTATATTTGTGTGTTTGTGTGTGTGTGTGTGTGTTTGTACCTGTGTATATTACATTTATGTCTGTGTGTTATGCCTGTGCATGGGAGTGTATGTGCGTCTGACCTGGGTTTTTTTATTCATTCACGGGATGTGGGCCTCGCTGGCTGGGCCAGCATTTATTGCCAGCATTCTCAAGTTCCCCTTGAGAAGGTGGTGGTGAGCTGCCTTCTTGAAGCGCTGCAGTTCCTGTGGTGTAGGTACACCCACAGTGCTGTTAGGGAGGGAGTGCCAATATTTTGACCCAGCGACAGTGAAGGAACGGTGATATATTTCCAAGTCAGGGTGGTGAGGGACTTGGAGGGGAACTTGCAGGTGGTGGTGTTCCCATCTACCTGCACGTCTATCACAGTGTGCCACTCCGTCTGTGGTGTTTCTGTTCCTGTCTACCTGGGTGTGCCTGTGAGTGTGCGTACTCTTTTTCATATTTGCAGAGACCATGGCATCGTGATAATATCACTGGATTTGGAATTTAAAGACCCAGGTTAACGCCATGAGTTCAAATCCCACCATGACAGGTGCTGGAATTTAAATTTAATTTTAGAAAGACCTGAAATACAAATTTAGTCTCAGTAACGGTGGCTATGAAACTACCACTGATTGTGGTAAAATCCTGTCTGGCTCACTAATGCCCTTTCGGGAAGGGAATCTGCTATCCTTACCTAGTCTGGCCTCCATGTGACTTCAGACCCATAGCAATGTGGCTGACTCTTAACTGAGTGGCTTTCAAGGGCAGTTGTATCCACTGCTACAACTGGATCACCTTCTCAGGGCAGTTGGGGATGACAATTGCCAGTGGTGCTCACATCACTCTTTTTTCTTCTTCTTTCACAGGATGTAGGCACCGGTGATGTAGAATAATGGGTTAATAGTTATGGTTATGAGATAGCGATGATAAGATAAGATGGAATAGTCTGCACTCGAGAGAGATGTGCTCACCTAGAGGCCTGTTATGTATACAGTGTACATTAAGCAGTTTTGAAGAAACCCACCTGAGTTAGACCGAAGTCACTCATGAGTGACTAATCCCAATGTGGATCAGGCCATAAGTTACCCAAAGAGAGATCTAAGTACTATTCAAAGTGGGAATCAAACCATAAACCAGGCAGAAAGACCAACATTTATTACCCATCCCTAATTGCCCTTGAGAAGGTGGTGGTGAGCTGCCTTCTTGAACCACCGCAGTCTATGTGGTGTAGGTACACCCACAATACTGTTAGGGAAGGAGTTCCAGGATTTTGACCCAGCGACAGTGAAGGAACGGTGATATATCTCCAAGTCAGGATGGCGAGTGGCTTGGAGGGGAACTTCCAGGTGGTGATCTGCTGCCCTTTTTCTTCTAGATGGTAGAGGCTCAGGTTTGGGTAGTGTTGCCAAAGGAATCCTAGCAAATTGCTATTATGTACCTTGTAAATGAGTATTTGTATATTTATGTTTATGTTGGTGGGGTGTGTCTATCAGAGTGTGTTTCAGGTGTGTGTGTGTTGTGCAGGGTGCACGTCAGGTATGCAGGGAATACCTTGTGATCAAGTTGGAACCTGGGCCACTTCTGCTGCGTGCGGCTCAGTTACACACTCATTTAATCATCGGAGAGAATGGCAGTGCCTCCTGCTGGTATTGAAGAGTCAGGATCTGAGGGGAAGTCTTTTGCTGCGACTACTTGAAGCACAATTGCCGAGAAAGTCCTGCCAGTGTTAACCGAAGGCAGGTGAATTTGCAATGATCTTCAGCCCTCATTCCTTGTTCCGACCAGGATATAATCCAACAGAAGACTTCAATTCATTGATTACCCATCAAAAAAGAACCAATCTGTTTAATCTACCGTTACATAAAGCAGCATTGGAGCTGAAAAACCGGATTAGCTGAGGTTGAATTTATGAAATGAGGCTTGATTCCTCCTAGATATTTCCCTTGTGTTTCTCAGTTTGTTTTTCTAGCTAATGTGGAGCAATCTTTTGGGCTCATTAAGCTTCCCCATTATCAGTGGAGACTCGGTGTTATTTTGTTCCAATCCCATTATAAAATGTCAGGCATGAACATGGGGGGGGTCCTCGTCTTTCTGAAGCAAAAACGGACTTTAATGTTTCAATACAGATTCCTTTTCTGAGCAAGCGTCTCCGTCTGAAATGTTAACCCAAATCTTTTTTCTATTCAGATGTTGGAGGATCACACCCTCATTCCCACCTCTGCCACTTCCCCCTATGGCCAGGATATTGCAGTCCCGCCGAACTGAAAAGAGGTGTAAATGGCTGGCCGCATGCACCAGGGGGAGACACCCCCCCGAGGGGGTGGGGCTGTAAAATCCTGGCCTATGTGTTTTGCCTCAATTTCTGTTTTGATAGGAAAAGGGGCGTGACTGTGAGTTTGCACGCTCCTAACTAAGATCAGCTGATTGAAGGCAGGCCTGGGTCGGGGGGGTTCATGTCAAACCCCGGCATCTTTTGGTCTGGCTCGGTCACGTTAGGTGATACACTTAGCCACAATTGCGAGTTTGAAACCTTTTTTTATTCATCGTCCCCTTCACGTTACTGCCCTGACTGTAAGTTCAGAGCTGATGCCGGAGGCTGAATGTCGCCTTGTTCTGTTCAGGTCAACATCCAGTCGAACAGGTAGCCGGGTGATTTTACCTCATTGAGAAACCTCGGTGAAAATCAGGAGCTTCAGCGCATGCCACGGTCCAAGTGAAAGGATCACGGCCCAGAGAATTGGACATTAGCATCTTGAGATGCCAAAGCCTACGATGCTAACAGCTGTCAAAGTTGAAGGGTCAAGGCTTAGAGTGCAGGGCCCTGCAATGGTGGAAAAGAGCAAAAGGAGACATAGGAACAGGAGTAGGCCATTCAGCCCCTTGAGCCTGTTCCCCAGTCAGTGAGATCATGTTGTCCCATGTCTCAGCTCCACCTACCTGCCAATTGGCTCCATAGCCTCTATCCAGTCCCATATCCAATATCATCTATAAAAACTCTCTGATTTAAAGGTTTTATTAGAATTAATACTTTTTATGGAAATGAATTCTGCATTTCTAATATCCTTTGTGTGAGGAAGTGTTAGTATTTCCTAACTTCGCCTCACTTCTCTCCTGAATGGTCAAGATATGTCTCCTTGTCCTAGACTCCTCCACCAGAGGAAGACATTTTTTTATTCTTTCACAGGATGTGGCCGGTGCTGGCTAGGGAAGCATTTATTACCTATCCCTAATTGCCCTTGAGAAGGTGGTGGTGAGCTGCCCCCTTGAACCGCTGTAGTCCATGTGGTGTAGGTACATCCACAGTGCTGTTAGGGAGGGAGTTCCAGGATTTTGACCCAGCGACAGTGAAGGAACGGTGATATATTTCCAAGTCAGGATGGTGAGTGGCTTGGAAACAAATTTGCAGGTGGTGGTGTTCCCATGTGTCTGCTACCCTTGACCTTCTAGGTGGTAGAGGCCGCAGGTTTGGAAGGTGCTGTCGAAGGAGCCTTGGTGAGTTGCTGCAGTGCATCTTGTAGCTGGTACACACTGCTGCTACTGTGCGTCGGTGGTGGAGGGAGTGAATGTTGAAGGTGGTGAATGGGGTGCCAGTCAAGCGGGCTGCTTTGTCCTGGACGGTGTCAAGTTTCTTTAATGTTGTGGGAGCTGCACTCATCCAGGCAAGTGGAGAGTATTCCATCACACTCCTGACTTGTGCCTTGTAGATGGTGGACAGGCTTTGGGGAGTCAGGAGATGAGTTACTGCCACAGGATTCTCAGACTCTGACCTGCTCTTGTAGCCACAGCGTTTATAAGTTTATACATTTCTCTGTATCACCCTGTCGATGCCTTCGCTGGGTAAACTGCACCTTTGAAGAGCCAGTGCAGTCAGGACGAGCTGAATGTGGTCCTTTTGCGCTGTAACGTTTTCTGTGACCATGGGTGGGATTTTCCAGCCCTGCCCACCACCGGGACCATCCGCTCGAGCCGGAAGTCCATGGACTTTTGGTTGGACTTCCGGGTCCGGCTACGACTGGGCCGGAAAATCCCGGCCTCCGTTTTGAACCGTCTGCTTCGTTTTCATTTGCCTTCTAGAAATCCATATAAACCGCATCCGTAGATAATGCCCCCTCTACGGCGTCAGATCGTTCCTCAAAATATCCCGTTGGGTTTGTTAGACAGTGAAGCAGGAAGCGGCGATAAGCTAACAACAAGCCCGGCCCTCAAAAGCCTGGAAATTGTGTGAGAAGCGGAAGGCTAAAGGGAAGCAAAAGTGTTACAACAGTGTTACCGTCTTCCAGAAAGGACTCAGAACAGGAGCAATGAAGTGGGAAGAAAAGGGAATGTGAGAGAAAGTTCAAGAGAGTGATGATAACATTGAAAGAGGGAGAGAGCACTTTGACAATCCATTAGCGGCGGGCGGACAGAGAAGCATCTTGAGCCCTTGCCAAGTATTGAGGTAAACTTCCTTCACACCACTGCTGTACTAATCAGGGAATCTAAACATCTGGTTGACTGGTTTACATTAGCAGTGTAGTGTCAGAGGCTGCAGTTGAGGCGTTGCAATGTTTGTAAAGAACGGGCAGGATTTTTACGGCCACTCCCGCCCACCAGGATATTACGGTCCCGCCGAACCGAACGGAGGTTTAAACGGCTCGCGGCATCTACCGGGGGCGGGGGGGGAGACACATCATGGCGGGGCCGTAGAATCCTGGCCTATGGATGAAAGGGGGAGACACGTGAAACATTCTGAATGTTTAACGCACTCTGGGTGCAGTGGGATGGCGGGGGGGTTGTCATTCTGGATTTGGGGTATTGGGAGCTTAGGGGCAAGCAAAGGAAGGAAGTTCAGAACAATACAGAGTGCAGCCCGATTGGTCAAGAGGGCAAGCGACACAATTCTGAGTACTCTTGAGGATTCAAGCTTTTTGAGCAGTGGTTCCAAATGCAGTGAGGTAGGTTGCCAAAATCTTCAGAAGAATGTGGTGAGGTTTATTTTAGAAGGCTTTTGAAGATCGCACAGGCTTTTTTTAAAAAAAAAAACCTTAATAAGTCACTCCTTAACTACTCATCAAGTTTACATAGCACAACAACCAGAACAAACACAGCTGGATACCTTCACATCATCTTAGAACTCTGCATATTTCAGAGCAATTACAGTCGAGCTTCTCGATTCTGATTTATGAGCTGCAGGCCAGCTCAGATCATTCAGAGATTTTAACAATAACCATACACCAACTGGGTGGCACAGCGGAAAGGAAACATCATTCCTATTGCCACTGAGACCGGGACTTCAAAATGCATTACAATGGAATGAAAACCCCCTTTTCACTCTCTGCTGTTTAGACAAGGGGTTAGTTTGAAATCTTCGCTGCTCAAATTCTGGCTTCTCTCTCACACACCAGATTGCCATCACTCCACCACTGGTGGCCGTGCCTTCAGCTGCCTGGGCCCTAAGCACTGGAATTCCCTCCCTACACCTCTCCCCCTCTTTACCCCTCGCTTCTCCTTTAAGACACTTACTTAAAACCTGCTTCTTTCACCACGATGTTCTAATATCTCCTAACGCGACTGTGGGTCAAATTTTGTTTGACAGGCTCATGTAAAGCGCCACGGGACATTTTACGAGGGGCAAGCTGCTGCTATTTTGGAAATAACAATGCTTTTGCCATCAATCGCAGCCCGCACTCTGTAAAACCACGCAGAATTTGGTATAAGATGGTAGGCGCTCTCGGGCTACCAAGAATGAGTTGGAGCGCCCTGGCGCTGTTGAACAATGTTGTCCCCATGTGCTGGTCTGTCCTCACAACCCCTATGTGGACCCCCCCCTGCCATTTCCCCACCCAGCTCGACTACAAAGCCTGACTACAGCTTCAGCCCTGTGAGGAAGCACTGAGGAAATGTAACGACACATCCCATTTTGACACCAGCATCTGGGAAGGATGCCGAGACCTTGGAGAGGGTGCAAAGGGGATTTAACTAGAATGGTACCAGGGATGAGGGACTTTGGATATGTGGAGAGACTGGAGATGCTAAAATTGTTCTCCATGCAACAGAGGCTAAGACAAGATTTAATCAAGATGTTTTCGCTTGTGAAGCGTTTTAAGTGGAGTGGGGGCAGTGGGGGGCACGGGGTGAGGAATGTGATACTGCTAAGCAGGAAGGTTGGTAACTAGAGAATACCAGTTTAAGGTAGTTACCCACCGAGTTATGATCTGAAAGGATGGGAGGAGATCTAATTGAGGTATATAAGATGCTAAAGGGGATAGACAAAGTGGACGTGGAGCGGGTGTTTCCCCTTGTGGGGCATTCTAGAATGAGAGTCGATAGTTTTAGGCTAAGGGGTGGTAGATTTAAATCAGAGATGAGGAGGAATTACTTTTCTCAAAGGGTCGTGAATCTGTGGAATTCATTACCTCAGAGTGCAGTGGATGCCGGGACGCTGAATAAATTTAAGGAGGAGATGGACAGATTTTTAATTAGTAGCGGGTTGAAAGATTATGGGGAGAGGGCAGGAAATTGGAGTTGAGGCCGAAATGAGATCAGCCATGATGGTATTGAATGGCGGGGCAGGCTCGAGGGGCTGAATTGCCTACTCCTGCTCCAAAAGAGAATTGGATAAATACTGGAAAAGAAACAGATCACTGGGTGAGTTACCTCGAGACATCCCAAAGCACTTTACAGTCAATGAAATAGTTTTCAAGGGTACTCACTGTTGTAATGTTGGAGCTGCAGCAGCCAAGCAGCAAGCTCCCACAAACAGCAACGTGATAGTGACCAGATAATCTGTTTTTGGTGATGTTAGCTGAGAGATAAATATTGACCCAGGACAGAGCCAAGGACAACTCTCCACCTGTTCTTCAAAATAATACAGTGGGAGTTTTTCTGTCCACCTGAGGGCTCTCCCTAATTAACATCTTATCTGAAAGATGATGCCTCTGACAAGCAGCACAGTCAGTACCACATTGGAAGCATTGGCCTAGATTTTGTGCTTAAGTCTCTGGAGTGGGACTTGAACCCACAACATTTTGACTTAAAGGTTGCGATCAACTCAGCCATGACTGTCACTGGGGAATTCTGCACTGAGCATGTGAGTAGGATGTAGGGCTGGCAGCAAAGTGTCTCGGTGGTTCTTTTTGCATTGGAAAAGGATTTAATTGTGTTAATAATACATCAAGCAATGGCTTCCTATTAAACTCCTTTCGTGGAATTAAAAAAGCACGTTTAATTAGTGTTCCTGCAGAGTACCATTTGCACCATTCTTGTGGACAGCCTCAAATGTAATTGGGCCAAATATCATTTGTGTGACAAAGGCCACAAGCATAGAGTATAAGAGACAGTATTTGTGAGACATGGCAATTCCTACAATTCCTACCAAATCCATGCTGTACCTGCCCTGGGAGTGTTTGATGGGGACGGTGTAGAGGGAGCTTTACTCTGTATCTAACCCCGTGCTGTACCTGCCCTGGGAGTGTTTGATGGGGACGGTGTAGAGGGAGCTTTACTCTGTATCTAACCTCGTGCTGTACCTGCCCTGGGAGTGTTTGATGGGGACGGTGTAGAGGGAGCTTTACTCTGTATCTAACCCCGTGCTGTACCTGCCCTGGGAGTGTTTGATGGGGACAGTGTAGAGGGAACTTTACTCTGTATCTAACCCCGTGCTGTACCTGCCCTGGGAGTGTTTGATGGGGACAATGTAGAGGGAGCTTTACTCTGTATCTAACCCCGTGCTGTGCCTGTCCTGGGAGTGTTTGATGGGGACAGTGTAGAGGGAGCTTTACTCTGTATCTAACCCCATGCTGTACCTGCCCTGGGAGTGTTTGATGGGGACAGTGTAGAGGGAGCTTTACTCTGTATCTAACCCCGTGCTGTACCTGCCCTGGGAGTGTTTGATGGGGACAGTGTAGAGGGAGCTTTACTCTGTATCTAACCCCATGCTTTACCTGTCCTGGGAGTGTTTGATGGGGACAGTGTAGAGGAATATTTATTCAGTATTTAACCCTGTGCTGTACCTGTCCTGGGAGTGTTTGATGAGGACAGTGTAGAGGGAGCTTTACTCTGTATCTAACCCTGTGCTGTACTTGCCCTGGGAGTGTTTGATGGGGACATTGTAGTGAGGGAATTTTACTCTGTGTCTCATCTTTGCTGTGCCAGGCTTGGAAGTATTTGATGCTGATGCTGCAGGCTGGATTTTACATACCTTGGCAGCGTATTCATGGGCATTTGAGCCTGTACAATGCCATGGTCTACATGCCTGTTGCCTACCTGACTGCCCCTGCCCCACTTGAGGCCCTTAAGTGGCCAATTAAGAGCCTCACCTTGCCGCCACTGGGAATTAACCAATGGCGGGAGAAGTCAATTCAGGCTGGCAGCTTTCCCTGATGGGCCTGGTAGCAGGCAGTGTAGCTGGGGTTGTTGCCTTCTTAACGGGCTCCCAGGGCCCATTGGATACACCGACCACGTCTTCCCCTCCCTCCGCAGTTCTCCAAACCCCCTGGTCTGTCTACCCTGTGCCCGAGCACCCTTGCCCCCCCTCCCCACCCTTACCAAAACGTTGGAGCTTGGCCCCTCCGAAAATCAATCCCTGCTTTCCATTGTTGCCAACTCCACGACTCCTCATGATCAGGGACTGTCTGGCTGCAGTCCCAGAAGTGGCCACTCCTTCCAGCGGCGCTGCTGGGACCAAAGAGCTGCCAGCCCATTTGGCCAGAGGCACGACTACCTGCCCAGTTGGGGATGGAAGTCTTGGGCCAATTAAGAGCCTGACAGTCGTGAAGTACTGACAGGGCAACCCACCTGAGGGGTGACAGGCTTGCTCCCACCCCCGGCTTCTGGCAACGGGGACCCCAGCACTCCATAAAACCATGAATGCGCAGGGAGGGTGAATTATGTCAGTGACTCTGCAGCAAAGATCACAGAGGATGGTGGAAGAATCCTTGGGGAAAATTCACCTCCAGCCTCTCTCTCTCTTCCTCGCCTGCCACTCCTTCACTGTTACTTCAAAGTCCTTGTAGGTTTTTTCTGTTACCAGGAGATTTAGATTCCCCCTAGCCTTGTCAAATTATTTGCACTGACAGTTAAGGACTCCAGGAGCGTCGTAATTAAAACCTGAAGCTCAGTGAGAAATTCAGAATGAGCTGTCAGCAGCACGATTTCCTAATAAGTATTGTACAATCGCGGGTTCGAAATCAGCGCCAAGAAATGGTGAAGAAAAAAATAAATGTCGGAGGTGGTCCAACAGATTGGTCAGTGTTGAAGGGAGAGGTTCACCAAGTAACGCTTGTGACGGTGAAGCAGCTCTTGCCTCAGAACAAAGGTCTTCACCCAAAACTTTCACCCCCGCTCTTCCTCATTGCGATTTACACAGACCCGGGGGTATTATCCCACTCATTGTGAATCTTGCTCCTTTTGCATTGATTCAGATTTATGAATAAAAGGGGAGTGGGGAAATTATGGCCCGCCACAGCGGCCCCCAGCTCCCCCCAGATCTGGCATGGCCCTTCAGAATTCCATCTCTGTCTGGTGGTAAGTCCGACTGCTTGAAGATTACTTCAGCCTCACGTAGCTAATCACAACCCTGCGAAGAGTCTTCTACAGAGTGTACGGTTGACCTGGAGCATACATTTGTGTATGTGTGTATGTGCTAATGTCTCATAATAATACTGTTCCCATTTCTTGAAAATTGCAGTTTGATGACTAGGCCGTCCGCCAGTTGACTTATAGTAAAAGAGAAAATGCAAAACAGAACGCATTATGTATTGCCGTAATGTCTTTTTTCTGCACCATTATTCCATAATTTACTGCCCTCCAACATTGCGCTTTTTGTCATCGTGACTGACCCCAATCCTTTTTGAACATCTGTCCCAAATGTGCTTTATTTCCCGGTGAAATGAAATGTGAACTAAATGACCACAATTTGCAGGGAGCACATTAGCCTCGTGAAGGATGGAGAGTCAAGTCCACTTTAGGTCTGCTGTGAGCTGCCGTCAATCTGTTTGACTGACCTGATGTTTTATTTTGTTTTCCCTTTGTTTGTCTGTTGCTTTCTCTTGTGTTGCTTCGTTTTTAATTCATCTTTCTCCTCACCCCCCCACACCCCCCCACCCCATCCCTTTGCCTTACAGCTCATTTTACACGTCTCCAGCCCTTCACTCAGCCTGCGAAAATCTCCCATTATCTGAAGTAATTCTCTCCATCCTTTAACGTTCTAACCCTGCTGTCTCTCCCTTCCGCTGACCCCAATGACCTTTGACTTTACGTTGCACCCAATCATGTCAAACCGCTTCAGCTCTTGATGTGCAATGAATTTCTTTGAAGTGCAGTGACTACTGTTATGTGTTGTTCAACTCCAGCGAGATCACAGGGTGTTGAATGATTGGTTAACCTCCTTTGTAGGTTAGCAACATAGGAACAGAAGGAAGCCATTCAACCACCTGAATCTGTTCTGCCATTTAACCAATGGCTGATCTGCATCCTAACTCCATCTCCCCACCTTGCTTCCTGCAATAGTCTTGCCGAACGAAAAAAAATGATCAATCCCAGTTTTGAAATTTTCAATTGACCCTCCATTTTCAACAAACATCCTAGTCAGTGGAGAGGGTTCCAGACTCCCACTACCCTCCCTGTGAAGAAGTGCCTCCTGACTTCCAAATGGCCGACAGCTCTAATTTTAATGGTATGCCCCCCCACTGGACTAGCAACACTGTTCTCCCCCCCCCCCCCCCCACCCCTCCCCCTCCATTACCACCCCCAACACAACTATCAAAGGAAATTGTCTCTCTCTATCTGCCCTATCAACTCCTTCAGTCACTTTAAACATCTCAATTAGATCACCCTGCATCTTCTCATGGGATGAGGGAGGAATTCTGGCCACCGAAGTCATCCATTACTGTTTTTTGAATAATGTCATAAGATCTCCTAATGTCATCTGGGTAGCAAGTTAGGGGTTTCAGCTTGTCACCGCTGTTAAAGAACGGTGTTGGTGACAGAGCAGCACTCCCTTCCGCCTAGAGTGCGAGCTGAGAAGGCAGAGGGCTAAAACCCAGGTGTTAGTGAGACCAACCAAGCCAAGCCGAGGGGTAGCGTGGTGATCTTAGCCTGACCGAGCCAGTGGGAAACTGAGGTGATGGGATCAGCCACCCGTATTACACCCACCCCCATCTATTGTGACCCCCTAACTGTTTTGCCTCCCTCCACCCCATCCAAATTATACCACCCCCGCCCCACCCCACCAGATTGTGTTGAGTTCAGCGAGATTGGGTGGGGTGTAATGTGGTTGGTCAATCCCAACACGTTGATTTTCCAAGAGTGGATTAGGATAAAATTATCCTCCCCTCCCCCATAGAATTGGATGTGATTGGCACCTCATCCACAAACATTCACTCCCTCCGCCACCGATGCACAGTAGCAGCAGTGTGTACCATCTACAAGATACACTACACAAATTCACCAAGGCTCCTTAGACAGTACCTCCCAAACCCACAACCACTACCGTCTAGAAGGACAAAAGCAGCAGATAGATGGGAACACCACCACCTGCAACTTCCCCTCCAAGTCACTCACCATCCTGACTTGGAAATATATTGCCGTTCCTTCACTGTCACTGGGTCAGAATCCTGGAACTCCCTCCCTAACAGCACTGTGGGTGTACCTACACCACAGGGACTACAGTGGTTCAAGAAGGCAGCTCATCACCACCTTCTCAAGGGCAATTAGGGATGGGTAATAAATGCTGGCCCAGCCAGTGAAGCCCACATCCCATGAATGAATAAAAAGAAGAAACCCTTGTTTCTCGGAGAACTCCCAAGTTTTTGCTTCATGACTGAGACTCAGGGCTCTCAATCAGAATTCCAATGATGTGTCAGTCTTAACTCAAGACTGTTTCTTGCTTGGACTCAAATTAGAGTGTAGGCTGCGTATTGCTCTCTGGCCAGACAAAGTGGAACTCAATTTCTCAACGTCCAAATGCTCTTGATGTTGCCTTGCCTGGCTAACGAGTTCTTCACGTCTCTCCATGGTCTTTCCCCTCCGTATCTCTGTAACACCCTCCAACCCCATAACCCTCCAAGACCTCTGCTCTCCTGAAATTCTGGTATTTTGCGCATCCCCAATTTTAGTTGCTTCATCTTTGGCGGCCATACTTTCAGCTGCCTAGGCCCAAAGCTCTGGCATTCCCACCCCTAACCTCTCTGTCTCTGTACCTCTCTGTCCTTGGTAAAGGAAAGACACACCTTAAAACTTACGTTATTTTACCAAGATTTTAGTCCCTGCCCTAATACCTCATTATATGACTTAGTGTAGAGGGGCATATTAATCGTGGAGGATCGTAGGGCTGGGATTTTGCTTTTTAAAGGAGGAGAGAGAGGGCAGAGAAGCAGAAAGCATTAAGGAGGGAACCCCAGAGCTTAGGGCCCAGCAGCTGAAGGCACGCTTGCCAATAGTGGAGTGCTTAAAATTGGCTAGGAGACCAAAATTGAAGGAGAGCAGAAATCTTCCTATCCAGTTTTCCTTAGCCCACTATAGTCTCCTTGGGATATTTTGTCAACTCTAACATTACAGGTTGTTGCGATCACTCAAGCAGAGGGCAAATAAGGAATTTGGCTTTCAGAGTGGATAACGAAGGAGAATTTTATTGATTGTACATGTGGTCGGGACATGGCTAGAAGGAAATAATCATAACATTTAAGTCAGAGGTGACACGTTATCAGTTTGCCTTTCTCATGCAGGTTGGTATAAAATTGTGTTTTTCATTTAATCCCTGTTTTTTTTTAAAAAAAAGCCATTTCCTGTATTAACTGATGTAATCCTATCAGATCCTTGGCTGCACAGTGTGACACAGCTGGATGAGGAGAGGTTGTCGGAACATACTGAATATTCTTCAGGAATGTCAGCTTTGTTGTGTTTAGGTTAGGCAAACTCTTCTGGTCTGTCGTGATGCTCAACATTATTGCTCTTGCATGAAACAAAGAATTAGTTAACTCTTTAACAAGTTAACAAGCACTGGGCAGAAAAGCAGGGAGCCCTCTGACTTTTGTAGAAAACTCAGCAGTCAACTTGCGCACAGCAATGTTCCACAAACAGTAATGAGATCAATGATGAGGGATAAATATTGTCCCAGGACATCAGGTAGAACTCCTCTGTTTTGCCTCAAAATAATAACCATGGCATGTTTTCATCCCACTGAGAGGACTCAACAAGGTCTCAGTTCAACCTTTCACTCAAAAGGCAGGGCCTCCGACAGTGTAGCACCCCATCAGCCTAAGCTCCTACAATGCACTCTGACACAAACATACAAACTTTGAAACTCAAAGGGGAAAGTGCTGTCCACTGAGTCACAGCTGACTCCCAACTTTTCCCCTTGATTTGGGAAGGCTAGACTGGCAAACGTTGTGAATGTGTGAATGGTACATTTCAGCAACTACAGTGTTTGCCCAACTCCCAATACTCCCCTCCAATGTGGACTGACATTTACAGTCTTCTATCTAATTATGAATCTGCAGGGGTTTGTAGTAATGACTGCCTCCTGCTGGGTTTGCCCCTGAGGTTCATTCACAATAACGGTTGACTTGGCTATTTATTTACAGTTGCTTGATTTTGGTGCAGCCTCCACTCTTCCGCTTTTGGCATAAATAATTTGATCATTGCTTAAATTGCATTTACCTCTCCTTGAAGCAGGGTTTTGTTACTTTAAAAAAAAATTTGCTGGGTACATTTTTTTAAGAACCGCGATTTCCTACAGACTTGTAAAACTCCAATAACTAAATGGTATAGAGGAGGCCATTCAGCCCATTGCATAGTCTAGGCTTGTATTCCCCGATGAATATGGGAGAAGGTTGTGTTCAAACTGTTCAAATAATTTGATAGGGTAGATATGGAAAAACTGTTTAATGGGTGGCGAAACTGACAACAAAGGGGCATCATCTTAACATTAGTGCCATCCCATATTGGAATGAAATCAGCAAGCAATTTTTTTTATAGCATGCGTATTTGGAACTATCTCTCCCAAAAAGCTGTGGATGCTGAGGGCCAATTTCAGGACCGAGATTAATAGATTTTTGAATTGTAGGGGGGTATGAAGGGGTACGAAACAAAGTTGGTGTTCAGATCAGCTATGGTCTTGTTAAGTATCAGGTGTGACAGGGGGAACTGTATGGCCACCTCCTGCTCCTGTGGGTGGAATTTTACACTGGACAGGGTTTTACGATCTCGCCAAAGTAAATGGATTTTTAAACAGCTCACTGCATTTTACAGCCCCGTCTGCCAGTACAGGGCTGTAAAGTTTCACCCTCTGTGTCTGTCGGCTCTTTGCTAGAGCAGTTCAAAATGATTTGTTTCTCTCTCTCTCTCTCCCTCATCTTTCCCTCTCCCCCTCTCTCCCTTTCTCTTCCCGCTCCTTTCTTTGTTTCAAGTATTTATCCAGTTTCTCTCAAAAGAGGTAGTTGTCTCAGCCACAGTCACTCGTGTTGATGATTCCAGGAATGCAAAAAGGCTTCGTTACAGAGTCAGGTGTAAGTGGCAGAACTTCAGTGTCGTTTCTAAAAGAAATACTTGAAAAACTTGTATTTATATAGCGTCTTTCACAGCTTTGTGGTGTCGCAACAGCCAATTAAGCACGTTTGAAGTGTAGTCAACGTTATAATTCAGAAAACACAGCAGCCAATTTGTGCACAGCAAGATCCCCCAAAAAGCAATGACCAGATCATCTGTTTTTAGGTCTCGGTTGAAGGATGAATATTGACCAGGACACCAGGGAGAAGTCCCCGGATCTTCTTTGGAATAGCGCCTGTGGGATCTTTTACTTCCACCCGAGAGGGCAGATGGGGCCTCAGTTTGACGTCTTATTTGAAAGGCGGGGCCACTGACAGTGTGGCACTGCCTCAGTACAGGCACTCAGTACAGGGAGTGTTTGAGGGCTTCAATATTTGAATGCTGAATTTGAGTGACTGGGGACAGGGGATGGAAGGGTGTTAGACTAGAGAGCCACTGAAGTGTCAGGTAAAATATATATCTTTCTTTGCTAGTGCGCGGAAAAGATTTACAACCCTTTTTTGAAAAGGGATGCTGCATAATGAGAAATCTTCCAGTGGAAAACCACATCAAATGGATAATTGCAGAACCTGGGGCTGGGTGAATCACTGTTGCTGTATTGAAGAGAACAGTGCAACAGGAATAAATCACTGAGTGAATGAAAATGAAAGAATGTGGCTTGTCCTGTCATCCTGAAAAGTTCCAATTTGCATTTCTTTTTATAGTCTTGCTGAGGTTATTGTTTACGTATTAAAAAATATTTTTTGTTACATGGTTTATGAAGCCAGCAGATCTCCTTATAAACTGAGGCTCCAGTGGAACTTTAGTTCCTTCCTCCTCACACTCGTATCTGTCATCGCCCTGAGAGTCCTGCTGAGTTTCCGATCAGAGAGCAACGGCTAAAGCTTTCGTTGCTGTCCCGCTGTCGTCGCGCCCACTCAACCCCCACCCCCGCCAACCCCGGTGGGAAGTGTGGGTGGCTTTATTTTTCCCTGTTTTTTTTTCCAAAATGCCAGCAAGGAACAGGAGATGAGTCGGAGCGAGGGACTAGCTGCCACGTGGAGGGGTCGAAGCATTGAGGCCTATCAGGGGAGGCTGGATGGGGGAAGCAAGTTTGGAAGGGAATAGTGGGATACGGGAAGAGGCGGTGTGGGCAGAGTTAAAGAGACTTGGAAGAGGTTAGTGTGCGGCATTGACGAGTTAGGCTGAATGGCCTGTTTCTGTGCTGTCATGTTCCATGTGTAAGATTCAAAAGAGTGGAAGAGAGAGGTAAATTAGAAGGACCGGTAAAGCCTCGGGATGTTTTGTTACATAAAAGGTGCTATATAAATGCAGGCTGCTGTTGTTATTGTGATTAGATGTTAAAGATTGGGGGAGGGCTTAAGAGGGGTAAATGCTGAGAGGCTATTTCTCTTGACTGGAGAGTTTCACGCTAGGGGGTTGGTCAGGGTCTCAGGATAAGGGGATGGCTATTTCTTCACTCAGAGGGCTGCGAATCTTTGGAATCCTCTGTCCCATAGAGCTGGGGATGCTCAGTCGTTGGGTATATTCGAGGCTGAGATCAGTGTATTTTTGGACTTTAAAGGAATCTAGGGATTTGGAGGTAGGCCTCAAAAGCGCGGTTGAAGTTGAGGATCAGCCTCGATCTTATTGAATGGTGCAGCAGGGTGGAGGGGCTGAAAGGCCTACTCCTCCTATCTCTTATGTAGGAGGAAGGGAAGACTCAGGGAGTTGAGGAGTTCCACATTTTTGAGGTTCTGGGAAAGTATAAGTTACAGTAGAAGATGGTGACAACTTTTGTTATTAAGCCCAAAAGCCTGTTCCTTTTTAATAGATCAATCCCACCTACCAACCCTCCCCCCAAAATCCCTCAATCCCGCCTACCTACCCTCCCCCCAATATTCCTCAATCCTGCCTACTCACCCTCCCCCCAATATCCCTCAATCCCACTTTATCCACCCTCCCCAAAATATCCCTCAATCCCACATACCTTTCTCCCATATCCCTCAATCGACCTACCCAGCCTCTCCCCAATATCCCTCAATCCCACCAACCCACCTTCCTCCCATATCCCTCAATCCACCTACCCACCTTCCTCCCATATCCCTCAATCCACCTACCCACCTTCTCCCCATATCCCTCAATTCCACCTTCTCCCCACATCCCTCAGTCCCACCTACCAACCTTCTCTCTATTTCCTTCTGACCCAACTTTCTCCAGAGATCCAACAACTTGTCCATTGATGCTGCCTTACCTCAGCATCCTTCCCTCGTACCTTATTCCCTGACTTTCCTTTTCACTCCTCAGTTCCTCCTTTGTTAAATTATGCTGCTTTGATTTAAAGCAATGATGATGAAAGCCTTGCCTCCTCCAGGACAGTGACTTCAGAATTACTTTTGTTTTATTCATTTACGGGATGTGCGCTTCACTGGCTGGGCTGCATTTATTGCCCATCCCTAATTGCCCCTTGAGAAGGTGGTGGTGAGCTGCCTTCTTAAACCACTGCAGTCCATGTGGTGTAGGTACATCCACAGTGCTGTCAGGGAGGGAGTTCCAGGATTTTGACCCAGCGACAGTGAAGGAACGGCGATATATTTCCAAGTCAGGATGGTGAGTGGCTTGGAGGGAACTTCCAGGTGGTGGTGTTCCCATCTATCTGCTGCCCTTGTCCTTCTAGGTGGTCATGGTTCTGGGTTTGGAATGTGGTGTCTAAGGAGCCTTGGTGAATTCCTGCAGTGCATCTTGTAGATGGTACACACTGCTGCTACTGTGCCTTGGTGGTGGAGGGAGTGAATGTTTGTGGGTGTGGTGCCAATCAAGCGGGTTGCTTTGTCCTGGATGGTGTCAAGCTTCTTAAGTGTTGTTGGAACTGCACTCATCCAGGCCAGTGGGGAGTATTCCATCACACTCCTGACTTGTGCCTTGTAGATGGTGGACAGGCTTTGGGGAGTCAGGAGGTGAGTTACTCACCGCACGATTCCTAGCCTCTGAAATGCCCTTGTAGCCACAGTATTTATATGGCTAGTCCAGTTAAGTTTCTGGTCAATGGATATTTTGTGAATCATTTATTGTGCAGTGCAGCAGGACGGCATGAGGTTGTTAGAAATGATACATACACACAAGGTATTTCCTCATAAAACTTTCTGAACCTCAGAGTATCAATTTTATTTCAGCGAATTAATGACCCACTTTTTGTTCGAACTAACCCTTCTTTTCGTAATTTGGCCCCAGCGCCGGACAAGTGGACGATTTGCTCTTGACCCTTCTCACTCACACCATTTTACACTCGCTCACATTAAAGGTGTTTTAATGGGTCTCTTTATACCGTGGGTTGCTGATGACAAATTTAGCAATGAATTTAAAAGAAAATAGGATTGCTAGCCTCGGTTCACCTTTTCAGATCTTGGTCATGTTGCTGCCTAATGAAGCATGGCAGAGGGACAAAACCAATTATTAGTAATTGCAACCTCTAGAGCAGCAAAAACTCATTATTCAGCGTGGTTTAATGTTACTTTATGCAATGGGCTAGATTTTCTCCCTCCGGCACACGTACTCACACAAACTAATTCCAGCTGCTACTGCCTAGCTCACGCTCTCATTCTCTCCGATTGTCCAGCAGTCAAGGAGGAGCTTGCATTCATATTGTGCCTTTAATGACCACATGATATCTCAAAACACTTCACAGCCTAGCGAAGGTGCTTTTGGAAGTATAGTCACTGCTGCAGGGAATACGGCAGCTAGTTTCTGCACCGAGGAATCCCACAAGCAGCCGTGTGATAATGACCAGATCATCTGTTTCAGGTGTTAGTTGAGAGACAAATATTGACCCCCACCCCCCCCGATACCAGGGAGAAATCCCCAGCTCTTCTTCAAATAGTGCAATCGGATCTTCAGAGGGGCAGACACACCTTCATTTTCAGCCTCATCTGAAAAGCGGTGTGGAGATGTACTACCGAGTGGCTTCTTTATTCGAACAACAAACTTTATTAGTTGTTTCACTCTGTTGAAGGCTTCCTCCTGTGGAGCCTTCCAGGACCAACGATGGTGCTTCTTCAGCAGTATGTGCAAAGGGACCAAGTACAGTCGATGGGTTGGGTGAAAATCGGCCGTAGTAGTTTACCATCCCTAAAAACGATATGAGTTTGGTGATATTTGTGGGGGAAGGTGCCTCCTTTATTGCTTTAACATTTTCTTCCATGGGGTGTATTCCTTGTGCATCTACACGATGCCCCAGATAGGGAACCTCGATTGCTTGGAAAGTGCATTTCCCCTTTTTTAGGCGAACTCCCGCATCCAGAAATCTCTTTAAAACCTCCTCTAAATTTGTTAAATGAGCGGCCTCTGTTGCCCCAGTTATGAGGACATTCTCAAGGTAAGCTACAACCCGTGGTAATCCCTTTAGCAAACTCGTCATCGTCCTTTGAAATATTGCACCTGCCGAGGACATGCCAAAAGGGAGGCGTGTACACTGGAATAGGCCTTTGTGTGTGTTCATTGTGACATATCCCCGGGATGTGTTATCTAACTCGAGTTGCTGGTACGTGTGGCTCATATCCAACTTAGTGTAGGATTGACCTCCTGTCAGCTTTGTGTACAGGTTTTCAATACTTGGAATTGGATATTTATCCAACTTGGTGGCCCGATTAACTGTTAGCTTATAATCACCGCAAATGTTAATGGTCTTATCCCGTTTTAGTGTGGGGACGATAGGTGCTGCCCATTCTGAAAATTGAACCAGCTGTATGATGCCTAGTTCCCCTAACCTGTTTAACTTTTTCTCTTAAGGCATATGGTATCAGTCTTGCCTTAAAAAACCAGGGAGTTGCCTCTGGATCAACATAAATCTTGGCTTGCAAACCTTTGACTTTTCCTAATTTGTTGTAAAAGATGGTGTTTTTTTTTTAACAAGTCTAGCAGTCCTCCTGCCCGCACTTGAAACATCCCAGACCAACTTAACTTGATTTCTTTTAGCCAATCACGGTCCAGAAGGCTTGGTCCTTCCCTAGTCACTATTATTACTGGGAGCTGGGCTGACGGCTGCCCATAGCTCACAGGTACCATGACGGTGCCTTTTACTTTTATGGCTTCTCCCGTGTAAGTCTTCCACGGGGCAGAAGTCCTCTCCAGGCTTAAGGGTTGGGTACCTTCCCTCAGGTACTGAAATGTGTGCTCACCCATCACTGTGGCTGATGCCCCTGTATCCACCTCCACAACTCGAGGCTTCCTGTTTACGTGGAGTGTGACAGTAATAGGGTTTGCCTTGACTGCTTTAAGATTAAAAAGAGAGTGAATGTCAGAATCAGTTACTTCAGGTTCTTTCACGTTATGTATTTCTAACATTTTTGCTGCCTGGTTACTGGGCAGCCTGGACTTGGCCCTGCACTGCTTTATCAAATGTCCTCTTTTGCGAGGGTAATATCACTCAGCCTCCTTAAATCTACGTGTTTCATGAGTGTGGCTACCCCCACATCGGTAACATTTCAACTTCAGGATCGCTGTCTGATCGCCTCCGGTATTTATTTTGATTTCTGGGTGATTGGGAATGATTCCCGCTTCACAGCTGATTCTGCGGTTTTGGCGTCACGCCTGGCTGCAGGTTCCCGCTCTAACTAGTAAACAGCGCCATTTTGCAAGCTCTGTAGCTCCTGTAAATCTTTCTCGGCGCTTTCCATAACCTGCACCATCTCCATTGCTCGTTGAAAAATTATATCGACTTCTATAAGCGATTGATGCTGAATGGCATTGATGCGCACACCAGAAACTAACCCATCCCGTAGCATGTCGTTCAAGGTCGCTCTGAAATCACAATGTCCTGACAATTGCTTCAACTTAGCAATATAAGTCGTGATCGATTCACCTGGGGCCCTCACCCTTGTGTTAAATTTGAATCTTTGCATAATGGCCGATGGTTTGGGCTGAAAACGGCCCTTCACTAAACCCACAAAGTCACTGAACAATTTGGACTTGGGCGTGCTCGGGGCTGTGAGACTGTGAGTAAGGTTGTAGGTTTGACTCCCACAGACGCTCGAGAGAATTGCTTTTTGCTTTTCCTCCTCCCCTATTTCATTGGCCTGGAAATAAAACCCGAGGTGCTCGATATATTGACTCCAGTCCTCTGTGGAGGAGTCAAATGGGTCAATCATCCCGAAGAGAGGCATCCTGGTAAGTATATATTTTTTCTTTCTTTCCTTCTTTAAAATAAGATACTCACAGTTGTCGGGCAAGAGGTAGCATCAGGATCATTTATCCTCATCGCCAGGTGTAGAGCTGAACTACTGAGATGCTTCTTTAGTTGAACAACAAACTTTATTTACAGAGCTGTTGGATTAGCTGCCTACTCCTAGCAAAGCAACAATACACTCTCCCAGGCTAGGAAATCTCCACCCCCTTATGAGATTCCCTGCACTCTGTGTTGATTGGCTGTTCTGACCATGTGACCTCAACTCAGTAAGGCTGGCCTTAAAGCAACAATCATCACAAATGGCACCACTGAGAGTGTAGCACTCCTTTGGCACCAGCATAGTGAGCCTAGATTTTGTGCCGAAGTCTGTAGAATGGGGCTTGAAACCTGGCCCTCCTGACTCTGAGGCAAAAGAGTTGCTCACTGAGCCATGGCTGACAGCTAAGTTTTTAAAAATGTATTCTTTCATGGGATGTGGGCACGCTTGCAAGACCAGCGTTTGTTGCCCATCCCTAATTGCGCTTGAACTGAGTGGTTTGCTAGGCCATTTCAGAGGGCAGTTAAGAGTCAACCATATATGTGGGTCTGGAGTCACATATCGGCCAGACTGGGTAAGAATGGCAGGTTTCCCTCCTAAAGGACATTAGTGAACCAGATGGGTTTTTACGACAGTTAATGATAGTTTCATGGTCATCATTACATCACCAAATGACCCAGATTGGTTGAAAGGAATGCTCCCCTAATCACTGAGAAGCATCCCTGGTTTTAATTGCTCCATCAGTGGCGGCTGTGCCTTCAGCTGCCTCGGCCTCAAGCTCTGGAATTCCCTCCATGCGCTCCTCTGCCTCACTTTCCTCCTTTAAGGCATTCCTTAAAACCTACCTCTTTGATCAAACTTTTGCCCATCTGAGGCTTATTGAGCTGGGCTTTCACTGAGTCAGAGTGACTTGGGAGCTCGTTAAAAATGGCGGGCGACTTCTGATTCCAGGGTTATCCAAGGTAAGTTCAAAAGATCCTCCTGGTGCCCCCATGTCAGCCTATGCCCCCTCCATCCACTTCCCCTGTGGACCATCATGCCATGGACCAACTGTGCCAAATTATGCCTCCCCCCAACCACCCCATATGGCCCCTCGTGCCTGCTATGCCAAGGTATGTCCACAAATAATGCCAATGCTCCTCATACCCCTTATACCCAGGTATGCCCCTCAACCCTTCCCTATGATCCCTCATGCCCCCCCACCCCCCCACGCCAAGCTATGGCACTTGCATGTCCATTTACCCATCATACATTGTGTAGAAGCAATGAACCCTATAGTGACAATAGGATGTGCAAAAAAAAACCTCTTAAAATACAATCTTCATTGATAACTTTCCACTTTCTTAAAAAAAAACTCCTTTTCACTACAGGCCAATTAAAGTGTCAATCCAGGTCCTTCAAAGAAACTGCAGGCATTTGAAACCTCTTTATCTTGTGTAAATAAACACTGTGAAATTGACAGCATAGATCAGAGAGCCAGAGCTGACAATCAGCATTGTCTCTCTGGGGCTCAGGTGTTTCAACAGGCTAATGGATTTCTGGGCTCGAAATCAAGCCCTATTATGTATTCTTGGCTGAGAGCCCAGATGTCCATCACAGTACTAAAACACCTGTGTGTGTGTGTGTGTGTGTGTGTGTGTGTTGGGGCGAGGGGGCGGTGGGGGGTGCAGTGTGAGGGGTGAGGGCTGGAGGGCCTTTCTGTTTTTATATTGATTGGGACAAAGTCCCAGAACACCGAGGCGGGCGTTTTAAACAGCTTGCCCTCGCACCCCGCAGCCCCTTTGGCTGCCCCTGAACTTTTACCTGGGTCGAACGGCTCGACTGCAACCTGGACCCGCCCCCACCCCTCTGGAATGAAAATCCCGTGCTCGCGGGCACTTTCTCCCGAGGTGGGCGGGCCAGGCCGGGCCTGGAATCTTCCCGATTCCTGCTACCCACCTCGAGGGTGAAAATCCTGCCCAATGTCACCTTATGTGGCTCGGTGTCACACGTTGATTTATAATGCTCCCGCGGAGCACTTTGGGACACTTTACTATGGTTAAAAGTGCTAAAGAAATGTAAGTTGCTGTTGTTGTGACTGCACTCTGGGTGTACCTGCACCAAATGGGCTGCAGCGTTCATTGAGAAGGGGCAACAGCAATGTTCCCTGTAGGCTGCCATGTGGTCATGCAGCGACGCACGAGTCCCCACACAGGCTGCGTGTGTGTCCCCTTTAAGCTACTGCACAGGCGCGGCCTTGCAAAAGAATTTGAAGGGGCAATGCATTTAAATAAAGCACCTGCGCACTCCAAAAAGCAGAGAGGGAACATTGCTTACCACCATCTTCGCAAGGGTTAGCAGGGCAATTAAATGCTGGCCTGGCCGGCGACATTCACGTTCCGATAAATGATGATTATGAAAACTGGGAAATGTGTGGGTTAAATACTCTGCAGGGATTGAGCCCAAATCCAGCCCAGATAATGGCAGGAAAGTCCCCTCTGTCTGTTGGTGAAACAAGTTTAGGTCGTGTATGGCCAGATCCCCATTGACAAGGGCCTTGGTATGAAACATGCCCCAAACCTGCAGTAATTGGCAGTCGCACTGCAAGATGGGCGTGCTGGTGTGGGAAGTGGAAGCAGACATCGCAGTCGGGGCAGGGGGTGAGGATCCTGTTCTAAATTTGGTCTCAGCTGCGTTGCTGGGGAAATGTGTAGGTCCAGATTTTCACCTCGCAATTCCACAGGGATTTTTCCTACACTCCCCGCCTTCACAACTCCGGCAAAAGACCCTCGACCCTGCCCAGGTTGCGATGGGACGCTGGGGAAGGCCCATGGAATCTCAGAACCCTAATCCGTAGTGCACAGGCCTTGAAGTATTTATGCCTGAAATGGGTAAATGTTCCATTTTCCCAAACGAACATCCCACCCTTCACCCTGTCTGGACATGAAACAAGACCAAATGAAAGTAGTTTGAAAGAACGGGAAATAATCATGCGTAAAGTGAGCCGGGACCAGAGTCTTTATAGAGCAAACACGTCGTGGTGAGGTTCTGGGATGTCTGCCATTAGGCTGCAGTTAGACTGTACTCAAGTGTAGATAGACTGTACTTGGTTAGAGTTAGATTGTACCAGTCTGTAGTTACAGTAAAGACAGTTGTAGTTAGACCATACTGAGCTGTAGTTATCCTGCACCATGCTGCTCCAACACCAACTGTACCAGACTATATTATTCATGTTGGTTCATTTCTGTATAAGTACCCTTCATTATTCATTTCTGTAAGGGTATGTGTCATTAGTCATTGCAAGCAAGTATTCATTTATACACCAACATGCATTATTCTTTTATAGATCTCTGAGTTATAACTTATTTACATATCAATATATGTTATTATTCATTTCTCACGTCAGTTATTCATATTTTTATTGCATTTTACCAACAGTGCACAGAGCAGGGGAAATGATTTAACAAATGTTGCACTGGCCCCCATGTCTGACCAGCTTGGTTGCCTCTCTTATGCCACTTCATAGAGTCGACGTCAGAATGCGGCCAGTGAGCTGTCGATGACCAGCCTCCCATTTACTTGTGTCCCCGGCTGCTTTGCTGTTTGCTGGGCCTTCATTCAGGGCCTGTCGGAATGAGCCAGTGGCACTAGGGGATTAGGCCCGTCTCCTGTCGGGATGAGCCAGTGGCACTCGGGGATTAGGCCCGTCTCCTGTCGGGATGAGCCAGTGGCACTCGGGGATTAGGCCCGTCTCCTGTCGGGATGAGCCAGTGGCACTCGGGGATTAGGCCCATCTCCTGTCGGGATGAGCTGGCGAGCGGGCTGGCACTCGGGGATTAGGCCCGTCTCCTGTCAGGATGAGCCAGTGGCACTCGGGGATTAGGCCCGTCTCCTGTCAGGATGAGCCAGTGGCACTCGGGGATTAGGCCCGTCTCCTGTCAGGATGAGCCAGTGGCACTCGGGGATTAGGCCCATCTCCTGTTGGGATGAGCTGGCGAGCATGCTGGATCTCGGGGATTAGGCCCATCTCCTGTCGGGATGAGCCAGTGGCACTCGGGGATTAGGCCCGTCTCCTGTCGGGATGAGCCAGTGGCACTCGGGGATTAGGCCCATCTCCTGTCGGGATGAGCCAGTGGCACTCGGGGATTAGGCCCGTCTCCTGTCTTTGCCATATGCACTGGAGGGAATGGCATTCGTCGGCCGTGCTTACCCAGCCTCCATGAAGCAGGTGGAAAGGCTTTCTCCTGTGTTAAAATAGAGCCCAGGAACTTGAGAAATAGGAACAGGAGTAGGCCATACCTCAGCAGGAGCTTGCTCTGCCATTCAATAAGATTACGGCTAATTTTCTACCCCAATTCCATTATCCTGCAGCATCCCCATGCACCTTGATTACATTAGTGCCCAAGAATCTATCCATCTCATTCTTGAATATATTCTCTGAGGTAGAAAATTCCAAAGGGCTGTTGCCGATTTTGTTTTTCTGTACAAAGAATGTGGATTACATATCCCACTATGTGATACTGTGTAGGGAGGCGGTGGTGTAGTGGTATAGTCACAGGACTAGTATTCTAGATACCCAGGGTAATGCCCCGGGGTACCTGGGTCCAAATCCCAGCACGACAGATGGTAAAATATGAATTCAATAAATAAAAGTCTGATAATGACCGTGAAACCATTGCTGATGGTCTGAACCCACCTGGTTCACTAACGTCCTTTAGGGAAGGAAATCTGCCGTCTTTACCTGGTCTGGCCCACATGTGGCTCCAGACCCACAGCAAGGCCGATTATTGATGGGTGATAAATGCTGGCCCACATCCTATGACTGATTTAAAAAATAATTCAATTAAAAAAAATGTTTCCTCATAGCGGAGGTAATAAATCTGCCAGCCATTATTCTGGGCTGACCTGGGTCGAAATCAAAACACACACGAGCACAAGAGAAGGCAATTCACCCGCTTGAGTCTGCTCTGCTACTTAATTAGCGGCTGACCTTTATCTTAACTCCATCTGCCCACTTTAATAACTTTTACTACCCTCTGCCTAACAAAAACCTCAGTTTTGAAATTTTCAATTGATAAGTTTTTCCACTCCCCTTTGTGTGAAGAGGTGTTCCCTGACATCGCCCCAGAACAGCCCTAGCTGTAAGGTTATGCCACTTTGTCCGGACGCACATCAACAGAGGAAATAGTTTCTCTCCATTGACCCTACCAACTCCTTCAATCTGTACCTCAATTAGACCCTTCCTTAACCTTCTTAATCTACCCTTATAATTTAACCCTTTTAGCCCTGCGATCATTCTGGTCAATCTGCACTGCTCCCCTCCCAAGGCCAATATCCCTCCTGAGGTCCACTGCTGTTGCATAGCTTCCACCCCGTTATATTTCAGCCCCTTGAGATTAAAGGCAACATTTCATCAGCTTGTTTTTTGTTCTTGTCCGCTAGCCTTGGACTCCTAAATCTTTACGCTCCTCCATAATCTAGCCTTTCTTCATTTAGGAAGTACTCTGATCTATCTTGCTTACGTCCAAAGTAGATGACTTTGAGGGTATGCAAGGGCATTGCTGAGGCATCTCCAGCTGAAAAGGGGCCTGGCAAACCATTCGCCACCCCTCTCCATGGGGTCTCTAGCAGGTGGCAGGGAAATGGTGGGGGGGGCTCTGCATCCACCATCCTAACAGGCTGTGCTCTCCAAATCCAAAGCACACATATCTTGTGTAAAAATGCTTTTCCTCATGTTGCCTCTGGCTCTCCTGCCAATCACCTTCAAACAGTGTCCTCTGGATATTGGCCCTTTAGCCACTGGAAGCAGTTTCTCTTTATTGACACTATCCAAACAATTTTATAATTTTAAACACCTCTATCAAATTTAATTATCCTTTTTTGTTCTAAGGAGAACAATAGCAGTTTCGCCAGTCTGTTCACGTATCTGAAATCTCATACTCCTGAACCCATTCTGTTCTGTACCCACTCCAAAGGTCCAGAATTAATTGGATACAATATGCCAACTGAAGTCGAACTAGTGTTTTATATTTTACAGTTGCAACTTTGCATTTATATAGTGCTTTTAACTTGAAAAATGTTCCTAGGCGCATCACAGAGATGCACAAAAATGAAGGAGTTATTGGATGATCAGTGGCTTGGTCAAAGCACAAGTTTTGTCAGTTAGGCAGAAACGGGTCATTTTCATGTTGGTAAGATGTAACAAGCAGAGTGCCAAAGGCATCAGTGCTGGTGCCTCAGCTACTTACAATCTATATCCATGATTTGGATGAAGGGATGTCATGAAATTAACATATAATTTTCATAATATTTTTCTGATTTATTGTGAAGTAGGTTTTTGGGGGTAAGTATAGTTGGGTCTGTGTGTGATTTGATTACATTCGTAGTCAAATAGACTGTAAGCTTTAAATCATCAAAAGAAGCTAGGTGCTTGACATGCTGATGAGTAAACATGGACGCTGGCTTAGCATGTATGTGTGAAAGGAATTTGCATTTTTAGATAAATTAAGGGATATTTGGATTTCAAAGGGGTCTTTGTCTGTTTACAACTAGCCAGATAAGCCAGGCAAAGGAATGTGTTTATTTTTCCCAAAGGTTACTGGCATTATTGGCACCATGAAAGTTTTTATATTATGAGGAAGATACAGTTTCAAAGGCATGTGGAACAATAGAATTTACATATTAAAAAGAAAGAAACATATATAAGGCAGAATGAAAGTCAGAAGGCCATCTAAGATGTAACAGGAGTGTATGAAATAGCCTTAATGAAGCCACCAGTATTTGTGCATAAGTCTGCTATCTAACAAACTTGAAGCTAGAGAAAAACAATTTGGAATTCTGCTGTCCAGGGTATTGTGTTAACTAGCTGAGTCTGTTGTTATGATCCCAGCTGAGATTACCCTTGGACAAGCCTGATCCCAGGGTGGAACACAGCTTGATAGATACATGGAGAGCAGCTACTGAACAAAGTCACAGGAGTCAGCTGATGAACTTTTAACAAAAGAATAAAACATTCATTCAACAAGAAAAGATGAACTATATTACAATACTCCTTCACCCACAACAATACCTTTACAGATATATGCAGATTTATAAGGATAACACAAGTTACAAAAGCTACCTTATACTCTAATGTCCACAGAAAGTGCACTGTCCATGTAAACCTATTGTGACCCTGTGGCCAGACACACCATACTCTGAAACCAGGTGACAGATGCCATCTCAAACAGATGCTATGGATCTCTCCTCAACTCCCTCCCCAGATGCTTGTCACACCGTGAGCCAGCCCATCTCACTTCCTGGCTTCAAACTGAACTTAAAACTGCTGTTTCTTTAGTTTTTCTATGTGTGTCTGTGGGAGTGACTTGCCTCTCTGGACCCCTGTTGCTAGGCAACAGTCCAATTCTTCTACTCTTGTTTGTTTAACTTCTTTTTAGGAGTCGTAAAACTCATTAGAAATGCAAGCACCTTTTTAAAGTGAAACTAAAATTCAATTTGATCTTTCTTAACACACTGATACAGGAATACAAATCAACCTTAAATACTAAAGCTAAAACTCATTCTTAACATCCACAAATGCAAATATAACTTATTTAAACTGTCTCTATTTCCTAACACTGTTTCAAATCTAAAATCTGTTTTTGGACTGTTGCCTTAAAGGGAGTGTAATTGGGACTCAGGTTAATTAGGAATTTTAGGAGTTATTATAGTAGTAATTGTAGTCTTATGTAAGTGCTTGACATATTTTATTTTGTTAATACATATTTTAATTTAATTTTTAAAATCTCTAAAGGTCATGGTGGACTTATTACTTCTGAATTCAGTAGACACATCTCATAATAAATACACATTGCAAAACCATTGTGATAGCGCGACCAAGTTTCCCTCATGGATTTGGCCCGCCTGGCACATATCATCTGCCACGTCATAACAGGGACCAAAGGTATGGTTGCTAAATTTTCTGATGATACAAATATAGGTAGGAGAGTGAGTTGTGAACAGAACATAAGGAGCCTTGCAAAGGACATAGATAGATTAAGTGAGTGGGCAAAAATTTGGCAGATGAAGTATAATGTGGGAAAATGTGAAATTGTCCACTTTGGCAGGAAGAATAAAAAGCATTGCATTATTTAAATGGAGAGAGATTGCAGAATTCTGGGGTACAGAGGGACCTGGGTGTCCTGGTACATGAATCACAGAAAGTTAGTATTCAGGTACAGCAAGTGATTAGAAAAGCAAATGGAATGTTGTCGTTTATTGCAAGGGGAATGGAATATAAAAGTAGGGATGTTTTGCTGCAGTCGTTCAGGGTGTTGGAGCATCACATCTGAAGTACTGTGTACAGTTTTGGTTGTCTTATTTAAGAAAGGATATAATTGCATTCGAAGTTACACAAAGAAGGTTCACTTGGCTGATTCCTAGGATTGGGGGTTGACTTGTGAGGAAATATTGGACAGGTTGGGCCTGTATCCATTGGAGTTTAGAAGAATGAGAGATGATCTTATTGAAACATATATGATCCTGAGGGGACTTGAAAGGGTGCATGCTGAAAGGATGTTTCCCCTTGTGGGAAAGACCAGAAATAGGGGACACAGTTTAAAAATAAGGAGTCTTCCATTTAAGATGGAGATGAGGAGATTTTCTTTCTCTCAGAGGGTAGATAGTCTATGGAATTCTTTTCCCCAGAGAGCAGTGGAGACAAAGTCATTTAATATTTTTAAGGCTGAGTTAGATAGATTTTTAATCGACAAGGAAGTCAGAGTATAGGGGTCAGACAGGAAAGTAGAGGCCACAGGCAGATCACCCATGATCTTATAAAATGGCAGAACAAGCTTGAGGGGCAAAATGGCCGACTCCTGCTCCTAATTTATATGCTTGTATGACTACAATCAAATCGATAAGAGTGGAACCAAATGTGAGCTGTCCCACTCAGCTGGGCATTGGAAGAGCGGTGTAGGAGGAGGACGGTGTGGGCACAGAAACAAGAGAAGGCCACTCAACACCTCAACACTGTTCTGTCATTCAATTATATTATGGTTGATATTTTTTAAATTATTCATTCATGAGATGTGGCCATCATTGGCTAGGCCAGCATTTATTGCCCATCCCTAATTGCCCTTGAGAAGGTGGTGGTGAGCTGCCATCTTGTACTGCTGCAGTCACTGTGGTGTAGTTACACCCACAGAGAGTTCCAGGATTTTGACCCAGCAACAGTGAAGGAACGGTGATATAATTCCAAGTCAGGATGGTGAGTGACTTGGAGGGGAACTTCCAACTGGTGGTGTTCCCAACTTTCTGCTGCCTTTGTCCTTCTAGATGGTAGTGACCTTTACCTTAACCCCCATCTATTTACCCTTAATACCATTGCCTAACAAAAATCTCAGTCCTGAAAGCTTCAACTTCCAGAATCCACAGCCTTTTGGGGAGATTTCCAGATTTCCATGACACTTTGTGAATGGCCTGGCTTTAATTTTAAGGTTATGCCCCCTCTGGACTCCTCCCAAAGAGGAAATGGTTTCCCTCTATCTTCCCATCAAGTTCTTTAAGGTTTTAACTAACCATGTCAGAGGGTGCCAGGAGCATAATGAGAACATCCAGACTCAACTGCTCCATTGTTCTCCCGGCATTCTCTTATCTTCCACTCTCCGTGTATTGGAACTCTTTCACAGCTTGGCTGCCTGTAGCACCAATTCCTACTCACCCATCACTCACCATGTTCAATTACCTACATTGGCTCCCAGTCCGGCAACACCTTGGTTTTAAAATTCTCATCCTTGTTTTCAAATCCCTCCTTGGCCTCATCCCTCTCTATCTCTGTCATCTCCTCCAGCCTGACAACACTCCTGTGCTCCTCTAACTCTGGCTCCTTCTCCATTTGCTGTTCCATTAGCACAACATTGGTGGCCGTGCCATCAGCTGTCCAGATCCTAAGCTCTGGAGTTCCCATTCTAAACCTCTCCGCCTCTCATTCCCCCTCGAAGACTCTCTTTAAAACCTGTCCCTTTGACCACGGCAACTATTTGCATGCAAGTTGTTGTCAGAGTCCCGTCCAATGGCAAGGAATTTTTGAAGGAAAGTCCCTTTCCTCATCTCGAGGTGGGGAAAAAAAATCTTTTGAAAACATTAGGCCAAGTGGATTCTAATCTGCATATCAACAATGTAAACAGGAAAGGAAACTTGATACGGGGGCTCAGCACTGGTGCGTGTCAGGGCTAATTACTGCCAATTTTCCCACAAGGAGCTGTTAATCAAATGAGGCTTTTGTTTTGCTGCCCTGTTACCTGACTGCTCTTGTGCCTGACCTTTAGTACACATAAGTAGTAAAAAGGGTATGTGAAAACAGTGGGCTTGTGACACACCAACCGTTATTAGCTTAAACTTAAAAAATAAAGCTCTAAGTTACGGCCTGTTAAAGCTCTGGCTGACTTACACCAGCTCAAGTAACAGCCCCAGCGGAGCTGCAAAGGTATTTTCATCAATTTTCGAAAGAGTTAGTTTTCTGGTTGTGGGTGGCACTGGCAAGGCCGGCATCGTCAGCAGTCCCTCGATTCAAGGGCGGCGGGTTCCTGCCGTTGGTCTTCAAGCGACTGAACAAGCAAATTCTTGACCCGCAGATCTTTGCGCACGTGAGGTAGGGTGTCCCATGAGGTAGTGGGGTTTGGAGTGCAGGATTTGCTTCCTTTTCTTTTCCTTCTCTGCTGCCGCTCTGCCTCATCATCAACATGTTGTGACTCAAAGCGTGAGGCACCTTGATGGACAAGTCGTTGCCGTTTTGAACAATTAGTAGCAAGCTCCTCCCAGTCATTATGAATTAGCCTTGAGAAGGTGATGGTGGGCCTTCTTCTTGAACCGCTGCAGCCCTGTGCGGTGAAGGTACTCCAATGATACTGGAACTCCCTTCATAACAGCGCTGTGGATGTATCTGCGCCGCATGGACTGCAGTGATTCAAGAGGGGAGTCACCACCGCCTTCTCAAGGGCAATTCGGGATGGGCAATCATCCCATGAATGAATAAAAACCCATCTGGTTCACTAATGCCCTTTAGGGAGGGAAATCTGCCGTCCTTACCCAATGCAACCTACCTGTGACTCCAGACCCACAGCAATGTGGTTGACTCCTATCTGCCCTCAAAGGGCAATTAGGGATAGGCAATAAATTCTGGCCCTGCCAGCAATGTCCACACCCCAGGAAAGAATTAAATAAGTGTACATGGCAAAGCTTTTATGCCCATTATCTATCCTCCCTCATTGAGACATTTAGTCCTATTTAAGTTCCTGTGTCAGGGACAATCAGAATGCTGGTATATTTCAGATAAGTTCTAGAAGAAGCCATACTGTCTAAATGCAAGCATTATGCTTCTTGTCGCCTGCCTAAAATCTGCCACAGAATCACACAGGACTTTGCAGCACAAAAACAGGTCATACAGCCCGACAGGTCTAAAAGGAGGCTCTTTCATGACCCCCGGAAAGCGTTGCAAGAACTAATGAAATACTTCTGAGGTGAGTTAATGTTGCAATGTCGGAAAAACTCACTAATTTGAACACAGCAAGATCCCACAAACAGCAAGGCGACAATGACTAGGTAATCTATTTTCATGAAGTTGGTTGAGAATTAAATGCTGGTCAGGGCAACTGTGAGAACTCACAAGGACACAAGAAATAGGAGCAGGAGCAGACCATATGGCCTATCTCTGTTTTGAAATAGTGCCATGGGATTTCTTTTTTGAGAGATCAGTTTAATGGTTTGACCTGTGGTCCAAAATGCCAAGGTTTATGCTACGAAGGAGCATCCGATTTCATCCAAGTCTATCATCGTAACCTTCCATTCACTTTCCCTCATGTATCAATCCTATTCACCTCATCCCTAGGGTAGCGAGTTCCACATTCTCAACACCCGATGGATAAAGAAGCTCCTTTTGAATTCCTTACTGGAATTACAATTAGTGGATATCTTATGGTCATGGTTGGGAGTTTTGGACTCTCTCTCCCCAGCAGGGTGCTGATTCTGTCACAGCCTTTCCTCCCCTCCACTTTTCTCTGGAGCACTGGTTATGCAGACACTGGGCACCCTGATGTCAGCCCTGAAAACTCCAGGTAGATCCACCCAATCCTATTTCACACAAACTCCGTGGGAACCTGTGAGACAAACATTGCGCAGTGTTCACAGGAACAGGAGGCCATTCAGCCTCCAGAGCCTGTCCTGCTATCCCGTTAGATCATGGCTGATCTGTAACTCAAATCCATTTACACCCCTTTCATAATCTTACCCAATAAAAATCTTCGCAAGTTGTCAGCTTTGACATTTTCATTTGACCCCAAAGCATCAACAGCTTTTTCTTTGGTTGGGTGGGGTAGCAGTGTGGGGAGGGGGTAGTGTTCCAAATTCCCACTACCCTGTGTGGGAAGAAGTGTTCCCTGACATCACCCCATGATTGACCTATAGCTCCAATTTTAACATTACGCCCCCTGTTCTGGACTTTCCTCTGCCCACCATATCACCTGAACTCCTCTGCAGAAAACTTTGTTCATTGAATGATAGAGTGATTACAGGATAGGGGAGGCTATGCGGCCCATCCTGCCTGTGTCAGCTCTCTACAAGACCAACTCAGCTAACCCTACTGCCCTGGCTTTCCCTGTAATCCTGGATTTTTTTTTTCTGTTTAGCTAATTGTCTGATTGCCCTTTGAAAGCCACGATTGAATTTGCCTCCTCCACACTCTCACCGCATTCCAGATCCTAACCACAAACTGCATAAAATAGACTTTCCTCATGTCACCTTTGATTCTTTTGCAAGTTCTGATGATTGGCCTCTCTACCAGTTAATTGCTAAGCCTGTTCTATGTAAAAAAAAAAAATTCATTCCTGCATTTTAACGTGAAGGCTTTAGTTCCGAGCCCTCAGTTTGCCAGCGTGTTAAGAGGAGCTGATTTTATGTAGGCGTTAGATTTAAGGACTTGGTTCTTTAACCTATGGTTGTTCTGTGAACATAGTCACCGGACAACAGCCTGCAGACTGGTTATGGTCAATGGTGGCTGTGTGTTTGGATATTAAACTCTCTCGAGGAATAAAAGTCCTCGTGATGGAGATCAGATTTCATCCCTGCTTCAAAGCACAGCGTGAGAAGTTGTTTAAGAAAATCTGCAATTACATTCAGCTCTGCAAAAAAAAAACACACGGTGCTACTCGGCCGAAGCTTCATCTATCTTAACACGGGTTGTGAATTCTGGGCATGCAAGTCATTCATGAAGCCCCTATCTTTCTCATTGACCCAAGCAGAGTCCAGTTCCTTAATGTTTACGCTCACATTTCCCTCAGTGAGTAGTGGCCACCCGATTAGAGTTTGTAAGATTATGGCGAGGAGGGATTGGCCCAAGTTCATTTTGGCTATTTTTAAACCTTTATGAAGGATTAAAATCCCAGGAGGTCGCAACTTTTAAAAAATGTTAGCGGTGCACAGTATATCACGGACCCTACAGCACAGCCCATCTGGCCCTTGGCAATGCTTATGCTCCCACTTTCTCGAAGAGAGGAACCAAGGAAGGGCATTTTCAGCAAGCGTAAGCAGCTTAAATGCACTTATGAAAGGTAAAGGCTTTGGGGGGTATGGCAGGCAGGGAGGGGGCATCGGTTGGGTTGAGATACTGTTGGCGAATGCGTTTTAAAATTTGACGTAATGCCCATTGGGAGGGGAAACAGGAAGTAGGGCATGCACTTAATGGGAAGGCATTAAAAATATGAGTGCAAATGGATAAAGACATTAAAAAACACCAATAGCATTATGGATTTTACAACAAGAGGAATAAAGTACAACAGTAAAGATGTAATGATCAATTTGTTCAAGACATTGATTGGGTCACAGTTTGAATGCTGTATGCTGTTTTGAGGTTCCCATTATAAAAATGGGCATTAAAACCATAGAGAGTGTAGAGTGTAGAATTATACTGAATTTTACAGCACAGAAACAAATCATTCAGCCCAACTGGTCATGCCAGTGTTTATGCTGCACACGTGCCTCCTCCTATCCTTTTCTCCCTCGTGCACTTATTTAACTTCCCCTTAAATGTATATGCTATTCGCCTCAATCATTCCCTGTGATGGTGAATCCCAAATTCCCAACACTGTCTGGGTAAAGGAGTTTCTCCTCAAATGTCTGTTGGATCCGTTAACAACTATTTTATATTAATGACCCCCTAATTCTGGACTCCGCCCCCCCCCCCCCCCCCCCACCCCACCAGAAGTAGACACATCTTCCCCATCCCCGCCCTATCAAACCATTTTGTAAAGTTAAAGACCTCTATCAGGTTATCCTTCAGCTTTCTCTTTCCTACAGCAACCAGGCCCAGCCTGTTCAGTCTCTCCTGATAGTTGTAGCCTTTCAGTTCTGGTATCATTCTTAAACCTTCCAAATAGATTCCGCGTGATGACACCAAGGATGGGAAAATATAGTTATGTGGGGAGACTTGAGATAGTGAGGGTCCTTCCACTGGGTCAAAGAAAAGTTAACAGGAGAACATAAGACTTAAAAAAAATAGGAGCTGGTGGAAGGCTTCAAGCCTGCTCCGCCATTCAATGCGATCATGGCTGATCTTCTACCTTGATTTCATCTCCCATATCCTTTAATTCACTTAGTACACAAAAGTGTATCAATCTCAGTTTTCAATATGTTCAATGACTGACGATCCACGTATCCCTCTCTGGGTAGAGAAATTCTGAGATCCACAGCCCTCTCAGTGAAGAAATTTCTCCTCACCTCAGTCCTAAATGGCTGACCTTTTATCCTTGAGACTCCTCAGCCAGGGAAACCAGCATTCCAGAATCTACCCTTTAAGAATTGTATTTGTTTCAATGAGATCACCCCTCAATCCTCTAAATCACAGGTGAACCTAACCCTGGCCTATTCAATCTCTCTTCATAGAGCAAGCCCCTCATCAGTCTAGTGATCCCTTAGTTTAGTGAACCTTTGTTACACTCCCTCTAAGGTAAGTATAGGCTCCTTTAAGTAAGGAGATCAAGGCTGCATTAGTATAAGAGATGTAGTCTCACCAAAGCCCTGTATAATTTTAGTAAGATTCCCTCGCTCTTATACAACAATCCCTTTCTAATAAAGGCTAACTGGCTATCCTAATTGCTAGATTTGATGTATTATGAGGGTCTTAATAGAGTAAATACGACAAGGCTATTCGCTCTGTCTGGCGAGTCAGTGAGGGGGAATTATCAAGTTAAAATTAAACTAAGCTAAGTGAAATTACAGCTTAGGCCATTAAAAAGTGAAATCGGGAGGCACTTTTTCACACAACAGATACGGGAAACCTGAAACTCCACCTCTTAAAAGGCTGTGGATGCTGGTGCCAATTGGCCCTGTCAAGACAGAGATTGATAGGCTTTTGGTACATAGAAGCATCAAGAGACATGGAGGGTAGATGGAGTTGAGGGTTAGATCAGCTATGATCTAATTGAAAGATGGAGCAGGCTCAAGGGGCTGAGTGGCCTACTGCTCATCCGATGTCCTGATCAGGTCCTTTAATAGATTCTAGGTTTAGGTTGGTAACTATCAACACCCTGGGGGGTTACCATTGACCAGAAACTGAACTGGACTAGCCATGTAAAAACTGTGGCTACAAGAGCAGGTCAGAGGCTGGGAATCCTGTGACAAGTAACTCACCACCAGATGGATTTTAATGACAATCAATGTTAGTTTTTATCATCACCGTTACTCAGACTAGTTTTTAGTTCCAGATTTTTATTCATCAATTGAATTCCATTAATTATTCCATTAATTGAACCTGTGTTCCCAGGGCATTAGCCTGGACCTCTGGATTACTAGGGACATTACCACGATGGCACCGTCTCCCCAAAGATGCCAACTCTGCTTGGACACACCGCTGGAGGTTTTGCCACACGGACTCCTGCCCCCACCCTCCGGCTGTTGGTCGACAACACGTCCATCCTCACGGCACCCCCGCCTTCCCGTGGCCAATCAAAAAAAAAGCGAACTGACTCTTGGTTTCCTGATTGGCTGATTCATGCGTGACTTGTGACTCAAACAGCATTTGCCCTCCACCCCCCCATTTCCAACATTTTTATAACAAATGCATAAAATAGCTCAAAGGGCCTGGGAACACAACTTTCTTAATGCCCCTCGTGATAGTTTTCCCCTCGGCTTTGCCCGCAAACAGTGCCCAAGAGATTAATGTTTAATTCCTGGAGCCTCCGGGGATACCCTGGAGGAGTTGGCAATGCCAAGGCTGAGTCCGGCTTGTGACTCTCCCGTTCACCCATTGAAATGAAAGGACCTCTGATCTGGCTTCAACCCCGTTTTTGCACACATCTCCGCTTTGCCCGAACAATTTCCATTGTCCCCGTACTTCGGAGCGTTCGTAATCTTTCGAGCACTCTGGGGAAAAGAAAGGAGTAATGCAGGAAATAAAATGTGTAGTCTGCAGGAAAAGTCCAATTGGGATCTGAGGACTGGGAAAATAAATCTGCAGCCAATTTAATACTTCAGAATGTTCTTTCTCTTTCTTTTCTTTTCTAATGAGGCCTGAAGGGATTTGCCTTGCATTGTCTCTGCCGGTCTGCATATTTTTGCAGCAGTGATAATGCAGCTATCAAGACAGGCTGAGAATAAATGAATGGGGCTTGGTTCACTGCCGACAGGGATGAATGTGGCTGTTCACTTTCACACCAGATCGAATGCTAAGATTGGGAATTTCGTTAGGCCCCTTATATCTGACCCTATACCTGACCTCAAAATAGCCCGGACTGCAAGTACATGTTGCAAGCCAGGGACATGAGGCTGTGCTGCCTGAAAGGATAGCCACATTCAAAAGAGAATCAGGTTAAACCCTTGGAGGCATTTTGGGTTATGGGGGAAAGGGTGAGGAGTGGCATTCGTTGGATAGCTCTACCAAAGAGCCAGCACAGGCCCGATGGGCCAAATGGCCACCTCCTGTCTTGTATCATTTTTTTTGTGGCTGAAAGTGGACCCTGCACCTCATTTTAATAAAGCTGCCGTGTCGTGAAGCCTCTCATCCTGGACAGAATGAAGACGATTGGCTAATTGCCCTGTCAATCTTGCATGGAAGACCAGAAATTTTACACGTACCATTTGTATTCTCCAACTATCTCCACTAACTGCTGGTGGGATAATTGTGCTTGTCATCAGGATACTGTTGGAGCTGGCGAGTTTGTTGGACACCAGCGTGCAGGAGTGGGAAATAAAACCATTGCCGGTATCTCTCTGACTATGATTAGATAGTCAAAAAAAAGGATAAGAATGGAACCAGGCAAGTGCAATCCCACCCAGCTGACCACCTTGGAAAGGGGTTAGAGGAGGATGGTGTGGTCAACCAAGACTAACGCTCTGGGAACACAGGTTCAAATCCCACCACAGCAGCTGCCGGAATAAATTCAATTAATAAAATCTGGAATTGAAAGCTAGTCTCAGTAATGGTGACCATGAAACTATCATTGATTGTCGTAAAAACACACCTGATTCACTAATATTCCATAGGGAAGGAAATCTGCCATCCTTACCTGGTCTGGCAAGCATGTGACTCCTGCGGGACAGTAATGTGGTTGACTCTTAACTCCCTCTGAAGTGGCCTATGCAGCCACTCAGTTCAAGGGCAATTAGGGATGGGCTACAAATGAAGCCCATATCCCAGGAAAAAATAAAAAAAAGATGAGAAGGGATAGTTTACCTTTGTCACATTCACCATAGGATGTTATTTGAGATATTTGCAGAAGAGTGAGAGGAATTGCCTGCAGACAGGTCAAAGTGTTGAGTGTTAAGGGGAATTTTAAAGGCATGGAGAGTTGCAGAGGTTTAGCGAGAGGGTCCCAAGAGTGTTGGCGCAAGACTCTTCACACCTCTTTGTCTTTGGACAGAAATCAGGACAGCAAGCATTCTATCCAGACTTTATACCCCTTTCAGAGCCTCTGGTAGCCTTCTGTAAGAATAAACAGGGTACTGTGAATGGCAGGGGGATGCACACCAGTGGGGTTGGCATTGGGCAGGGTAAGATAAATCAGTACTTCTTGACTGGCAGTGGGGAGATTGAGGGAAAGAAGCTGTGTGTGAACAGCACTGGGAGTGAAGGAATGCCTGGGAGAGACCTGCAGTCAAGCAAATTAGGATCAATGCCTTGCTACTTTGAAAATTCTGGTTGCAATAATGATCAGTGGAGAGCAGCTCATCAAAGCCTGAAGATGCTTTTCTTTTGATTTTCCTTTGTTGTATAACACATTTAATCTCTTATCTTCCAGTATTTGTAGTCAACCAAGCACTGAGCTGTGTCTGCACCTCATCACTGCCTGTTTGCAACCATCAGGATTTAACCAGTGTGATAACGGCAAGAGCTTCTGTGACAGAAAGAATAATTCTTGAAAAAAGAATCATACCATCATTGTGCAAAACAGTTTCAGAAGTGCTGAGGATGTGCTATAATGCAATGTCAGTAGTTAGGCCTGGTACAGCACAGGTTAGATTCAGAGTAAAATTCCCTCTGCACTGTCCCCATCAAACACTCCCAGGACAGGTACAGCACGGGGTTAGATACAGAGTAAAATTCCCTCTACACTGTCCCCATCAAATACTCCCAGAATAGGTACAGCACGGGGTTAGATACAGAGTAAAGCTCCCTCTACACTGTCCCCATCAAACACTCCCAGGACAGGTACAGCACGGGGTTAGATACAGAGTAAAGCTCCCTCTACACTGTCCCAATACTGTCAGAGCAGGTTTGCATGGAGCTAGGTACAGAGTAAAACCCCCTCCACAGTGTCCCATCAAACGCTCCCAGGGCAGGTACAGCACGGGGTTAGATACAGAGTAAAGCTCCCTCTGCACTGTCCCCATCAAACACTCCAAGGACAGGTACAGCACGGGGTTAGATACAGAGTAAAGCTCCCTCTGCACTCTCCCATCAAACACTCCCAGGGCAGGTACGGCACGGGGTTAGATACAGAGTAAAGCTCCCTCTACACTGTCCCCATCGAACACTCCCAGGACAGGTACAGCACAGGGTTAGATGCAGAGTAAAGCTCCCTCTACACTGTCCCCATCAAACCCTCCCAGGATAGGTACAGCATGGGGTTAGATACATAGTAAAGCTCCCTCTACACTGTCCCCATCAAACCCTCCCAGGATAGGTACAGCATAGGGTTAGATACGGAGTAAAGCTCCTTCTACACTGTCCCCATCAAACCCTCCCAGGATAGGTACAGCATGGGGTTAGATATAGAGTAAAGCTCTCTCTGCACTGTCCCATCAAACACTCCCAGGGCAGGTACAGTACAGGTTAAATACAGAATAAAGCTCCCTCAACACTGAACCTCAAATACTATCAGATCAAGTACAGTACAGGTTAGATACACTATAATCACCGTATGGGAAATTAATCAACCACAGTCTCCCAGTGGCAAGGCACACATGGAGAGAATGTTGGTCAGAGTTAGGAGCACAGCACTAAAATATAAAAGCAAAACACTGCGAATGGTGGAAATCTGAAATAATAACAGAAAGTGTTGGAAAAACTCAGCAGATCTGGCAGCATCTGTGGGGGGAGAAAAAGAGTTATCATTTTGAGTTCAATATGACGCTACTTTCTGTTTTTATTATAGAAGTACAGCACACTAGCAATGACTCCCTCATCCACACTCCATTCTACCACTGCTCCCCTCTGGCACTACTGGAGTGGTGAGTCTCCCCCAGTGCGTCCTCTTTGAACGAGGTGGAAAGTTTGAGATGGTAGAGTGAGTTGGAATCATCCAAGTGTTTTCATGCAGCCATGAAATAGGATCTTTTATTGTTCCTGCGTCAAAACAAAAGGAAGGTCAAAGTGATTGAAAGAGGTGCTGTTCTTCAGGATGCTGTATGTCCATGGGCAGGATTGGGGAAATCAGTTGCCGTTGCCCATCAGACCCATTCCATGGCCCGCTGGTGGGTGGGTGGAGATGAAACCCACTGCCCGGCTTGCTCTTCATCTGGAGGAGGAGGAGGCCATTCAGCCCCTTGAATGTGTACTATTATTTAATAGGATAATTAACACCATTAACATGCCTTGATTATATAACCCTTAATACCTTTTGCTTACCATAAACCTATTGCTCTCAGTTTTGAAACTTTTAATTGATCCCCAGCCTCGGTAGCTTTTTGTGGGGGAGGGTTCCAGATTTCCACTCCCCCTTTGTGTGAGGAAGTGCGTCTTGACATCACCCCTGAACGGCCTGGCTCTAATTATTATATCAAACCCTTTGTTCTAGGGGACTGGGAAGCTCAGTTGGCTAGATGGTGAGTGTATGGCTCAGAATAAAAGCCAACAGCGCAAGTTCAAGACCCATTCCAGCTGAGGTAGACCTGGCGTCTGCCTCCCCACCTCCCCCCATGGTTGATGCAGAATGGTTCCCTGAAAGCTGTATAATCAGTTGTTATATAAGTAGTTGTATCTAATAGAGAGAGATGCCTGCAGTCCCTCGTGGACTATGGCTAATTACCTACCCATGCTCTTGTTCTGGACCTTGAACACCTGAAAAAATAGTTTATCTTTATCTACTCTAATTCCTTTAATTATATTAAATGCCTCAATTAGATCACTCCTTAATCTTCTACATTTGGCCAAATACAAGCCTCGTCTATCAACCTGTTCTCTCAATTTAACCCTGTTAGCCCCTCATTCAAGTGAATCAGCTCTGCACCTTCTCCAAGGCCAATATATCCTTCCTTTTTACAACTGGTTCCAGTTTTTAATCTTCTTGTGAGTTTTACAGCATGCAATGATAACCGTATAAATCATGGGTTAGTTGCATTGCTTCTCCTATTCTCAGTCAGATAGAACTGTAAATATAAGGATACAGTAATACATATGTATGTGCGCAGACATTAGTTCCTCAGCTGCACTCCTACTGTTTTCGTCAGCCGGTTACCCATAAATCTGTATTTATGACGAAGGCAAGATGGTATTCGCGATGAAAGACAGAGAAATATATATATTGAGGGTATTAACCAGTGGACACATCAAGATGCACATGTTATTACTTATGAGCGTTCCAGGTCCAACATTATAACTGTGATTATAAGCAGGAATGCAATCCAGTCCTGACCATTTAGATGTCATTAAGTGTCAGTCTGGCAAAAGCAGGAACAGAACACAAAAGCCAATGTCTTCTTTCTGAAAGATTATTTTCTTAATAAAGGTTAAATAGCCTGGGGGTTAGGGAACAATGCAACATCGAGGCTGAGCAACAGGGAGACTCCATAATTCGATTGGTGGGAAATTAAACCATTTTATCTTCTGTTGACACTCCTGCTGTCACTTTTATTCATTTATTTTAAAAAGGAAAGCTGACACAGGAAGCAGTTTTTAAAACGACTCTTCCTACTGTCTTGACTTTGTGTGAATTTTCTGCCCATCATGGCAAGAGGATGTCACATCTTGCTGGGGAATTGTTTTAGTCATTCATGGAACGAGGGCGTCACTGGCAAGGTCAGCATTTGTTGCCCGTCCCTAGTAGCCCTTGAGAAGGTGGCGGTGAGCTGCCTTCTTGAACCGCTGCAGTCCATGTGGTGTAGGTACACCCACAGTGCTGTTAGGGAGGGAATTCCAGGATTTTGACCCAGCGACAGTGAAGGAACGGCGATATATTTCCAAGTCAGGATGGTGTGTGGAGGGGAACTTGCAGGTGGTGGTGTTCCCATGCATCTGTTGTCCTCGTCCTTCTAGATGGTAAAGGTCATGGGTTTGGAATGTGCTGTCGAAGAAGCCGTGGCGAGATGCTGCAATGCGCCTTGTAGATGGTACACACTGCTGCGACTGTGTGTCGGTGGTGGAGGGAGTGAATGTTTAAGGTGTTGGATAGAGTGCCAATCAAGCAGTCTGCTCTGTCTTGGATGGTATCTAGCTTCTTGAGGGAAGAGGTGGATTGGGTGGTGGGGCAGGGGGAAAAGAATTTTTTTAAAAAGAGGTATTCAAGAGGGCATTAGATCATTATTTGAATAAAAACAATATGCAGGGGTATCGGCAGGGCAATGGCACTAGGTCATAATTATCATTTGGAGAGCCAGTGTAGACACAATAGGCCGAATGGCCTCCTTCTGTGCCATTAAAATTCTGTGAGTCTTGAGTATTGTTGGAGCTGCACTCACCCAGGCAAATGGAGAGTATTCCATCATATCTTGACTTGTGCCTTTTAAATGGTTTTGGGGAGTCAGGGGATGAGTGACTCGCTGCTGAATTCCCAGCCGCTGACCTGGTCTTGTAGCCAATGTATTTATCTGGCTAGTCCAGTTCAGTTCCTGGCAGAAGGTAACCTCCAGAATGTTGAAGGCGGGCGATTCAGTGATGGTAGTGCCATTGGATGTCAAGGAGCGATGGTTAGATTCTCTCTTGTTGGAGATGGTCATTGCCTGGCACTTGTGTGGCACGAATGTTTGCCACTTGTCAGCCCAAGCCTGAATGTGGACATGGACTGCTTCAGTATCTGAGGAGTCACGAATGGTACTGAACTCTGCAATGAGCAGCAAACACCCTCATACTCTTCTAATACACCCAAGTAAATCATTTCAGAGCTGTATGTGGAGCAGATGTATTTGAAGAAACTGTTCCTTCCCTTCTGACTGTGGACAATTATCCCATGGTTACAATAGCTCCTAGCAGCTGTCTGAATGTCACTGGGCAAAACAGCTGACCCCCCTCTAGATTGTTTGAGGCCGAGTTGAGGCTCTGAGTGGGAGGGTTCTGGTCATGAATAGTAGGAATTTTTGGACAGCATAAGAACAGGCAGCATGAAACTATTCAAAAAACCTAACAAAATGTTGGCCTTTATTTCAAGAGGACTAGAATGCAAAGCGGGAAATAGAGTGTTGGCCAAAGTGTTCAAGTTCAACGCACCACACCTCAGAAAGAATGTATTGGCCTTGGAAGGCATGCAATGTAGGTTCACCAGAAATATGCCGGGTACTAAAAGGGTTCAATTATAAAAACTGGCCACATAGACTAGGCTTGTATTCCCTTGAGTGTAGAAAGTTAAGAGGTGATCAGACTGAGGCGTTTAAGTTGAATAAAGCATTTAATAAAGTAATCAAAGAGAAATCATTTCCTCTGGTGGGGGTGTCCAGAGCAAGGGGACAGAGCCTTAAAATTGGAGCAAGATAGTTCAGCGATGATGTCAGAAAGCATTTGTTCACACAAAGGGTGGTGGAAATCTGGAACTTTCTCCCCCAAAAAAGCTGTGTAGGCTGGAGGTCAATTGAAAATGTTTTAAAAACATTGATATCAGTACCAGAAACTGAACAGGACTAGCCATATAAATACTGTGGCTACAAGAGCAGGTCAGAGGCTGGGAATCCTGCGACCGTAACTCGCCTCCTGACTCCCCAAAGCCTGTCCACCATCTACAAGGCACAAGTCAGGAGTGTGATGGGATACTCTCCACTTGCCTGGATGAGTGCATCTCCAACAACACTCAAGAAGCTCAACACCATCCAGGTCAAAGAAGCCCGCTTGATTGGCACCACATCCACAAACATTCACTCCCTCCACCACTGACACACAGTGGTAGTAGTGTGTACCATATACAAGGTGCACTGCAGGAATTCACCAAGGCTCCTTTGGCAGCGCCTTCCAAAGCCAAGACCGCTGCCATCTAGAAGGACAAGGGCAGCAGATGCATGGGAACATCACCATCTGGAAGTTCCTCTCCAAGTCACTCACCAGCCTAACTTGGAAATATGTCGCCATTCCGTCACTGTCGCTGGGTCAAAATTGTGGAACTCCCTTCCTAACAGCACTCTGGGTGTACCTACACCACATGGACTGTAACGGTTCAAGAAGGCAGCTCACCATCCATCACCTACTCAAGGTAAACTAGGGCTGAGCAATAAATGCTGGCCCAGCAAAGCCCACATCCTGTGAATCATTTGTTAAAAATCCCTTTTCTCCTGTAGTTTAAATTGTTGTGATTGTTTGAAATTTGGCATTCTAACATTTGTCCTGATGGGTACAAGTTGAAAAGCTTCAGCAAGATGTCTCTCTCTTCATCATTATTGTAAATTTTTGTTAGGCAAAGGACATTAAGAGTTAAGGAAGCGGCGGGGAGGTATATGGAGTTAAGATACAGATTAGATATGATCTAATTGACTGACAGGCTCAAGGGGCCGAATGGTCTCCTGCTGTTTGTATGTTCCTATTCACTGGACTTCAAAGAATAACTTATTATTCGTGAAATGTTTTGACTGTTCCCACAGCATTATAGAACCCATTATAAGTACAAGTCTTTCTTTATTCAAGTATTTTATAGGCAGAATGTGGCCTTGGCAAGAAAAAAAGCACTACAGAGGGATACTACACTTAAAATATGTATTAATTAAACATAATTGGTGTCAAATGTGTATGTTACATAATTAACTGGGGCTTCACATCTGGAGAGCTGCTTGCCTGAGCCCTTGAAAGCGAGGAGAGTGCCTCAGCCATAGACATGCCTGCATCCTACCAACAAGGCTCAACCTTTTTAATCAAAGTGAAAAGGCTCTGAGATTGACTCAAGACATCCCAAAGTCAAGTGCGGCCACTGATGGAGCGTTAGGAATGCGCACGCAAGCAACAACAACATATTGGCCTGACAAACTGTTTTTTTCGTGATGCTAAATGAGGGATAAATATTGGGCCCAGGGCTCCTGTTAAGAACAACCTCTGCTCTTCTTGACACCCACCTGAGAGGGCAGACGGGGGCTGCGTTGGCCTAACGTCTCTTCCATCAGCACTGGGAGCGCCAGCATGGAATATGTGCCCGGTCCCGGGTGTGGGACTTCAACACGTGACCTTCTAATTCAGAGGTGAGCCACAGCTGTTGCCATTAAAAGTCAAAAAGTCACATATAGGCCAGGCCAGGCCAGGCTAGGTGAAGACAGCAGATTTCCTTACCCATTGGTGACATTGTGAGAAAAACCCTAATTATCAGATGAACAAAGTTATTGTGACCTTTTTTAAAAATACTGTTTTCTGTTAAATAAGTTCATGTCTTGAAACTGCCATGGTGGGATTTGAACTCCTATTTCTCTGGATCATTGGTCTAACTGGCAATGCTATATTGAGCCAGGCGCATCGCATTTTTCTTATTGAAAGTCAGTCCATTTTCTCACAGCTCAGTTCAAAGACTTTGCTGGCTCCTATAGTACCTCAGAACTTAATGATTCACTAGATAGCTACATAAAAAGCCATGTTCAGTCCAACGTAAAGCACACATAAAATTCTCTACCCTTGATATCCAGCACAAATCAAATGGGTTTATTTGATATCAGAGAACAAAGAAAGTCCAATTTAACAGTTGGTTTACTTAATAGTTTGCAGCCATTTGCTGTCAAATAAGCCAGCATTTTCTCTTCCTTGTGAAGAATTGTCTCCCAATGGGGAAAAAAAACAGTTCGGACCAGTACTCTTATTTCCCAGTCTTTACTGGTGTTCTAATTTGTTGCACAAGAGCAGTTCGGACCAGCATTCTTATTTCTCAGTTTTTACTGGGTTTTTTTTCACGCTCTCTCTGCCTCATCCGCTCTCTTACTATCTATCCATCTTTCCCTCGCTCATTCCTGTACTTCCTATTACCATGCCATTAGCTGAGCTTTAAGTCACCTCTTTAGGAGCTGATTCTATCCTCCGGCGAGATTTCAGTCCAAACCTGCTTCCCTGTGCAAACTAATCAGCTTCCAAAATTAGTTATTGATCCCTGGCCTTGTGGCTGGAGTCTGGAAGAGGCTCGGGAGAGGGGAAGGGAGGGATGTAATGGCTGGGGCCATTGAGCACCCGGTGCTGAGACTTGTTGGTGTAGAATCAGAGCTAATGTTCGGACGCAGAGGTAGAGCTGCTGCAAATTACAGCAGCGATAACAGAGTCGATTTAAATTCCCCTTACTCAGCTTTCCCTGTCAGTGGAGCGCCAGCAACAGGCTATGGCCCCAGAGTTTCCTGGTTCACGACAAATACACCGAAGCTTACGCCCTCTCTGCGCTGACCTTGGCGATGGGAAGATGTGCCGAAGTTTCCTGAGAATCACTTTGGCACACAGCAGGTGTAAAAAATGTTTGTGGAATTCAGCTGGAACGATCTAGAGGGGGGTGGGGGTGGGTACTGGGGAACATGCAGAATTTTCACCATCGCCCTTCTTCAGCTATCGGTTATGGTTCAATCAGCGGCACTGTTGCCTCTGAAGGCCCAGCTAGTCCACTTTCCACCTTCCTGGTCATTACACACTAAGAACATAAGAAATCGGAGTAGGAGTAGGCCACACTGTCCCTCCATCCTGTTCCACCATTCCGTAGAATCATGGCTGATCTGATCTTGGTCTCATCTCTACTCTTCTGCTTCTTCGCTATCACCCTTGACCACCCCCTCCACCATAGTTCAAAAATCCGTCCATCTCAACTTTAAATATCTTCAATGGCTCAGTCTTCACAGCTCTCTGGGGTAGAGAATTCCAATACAACAATGGATGTCACACCCAAGTCATTGAGCCAGCAGCTCCTCGCTGTCATGTTACCAGAGAGATGGTGGCGTTGTGGTGAGATCACCAGACTAGCAATTCAGGGGCCCAGGCTAAAGCCCTGGAGACACATGGTCAAATCCCACCATGGCAACTGGCAGAATTTAAATTCAATCGATAAATTTAATTAATTAAAATATTTCATTGCACACAAGTCTCAGTAATGGAACCATGAAGCTATCATCGATTATTGCGATGTCATTATTGTCGTTTAGGGAAGGAAATCTGCCATCCTTACCTGTCTGGCCTACATGTGACTCTAAACCCAAGGCAATGTGGTTGTCTCTTAACTGCTCTCTGAAATAGCCTAACAAACCACTCAACTGTGCCATACTCCTATGGAAATGTTGTACCGCATAGACTGTGGCAGTTCAAAAAGGTGGATGATCACTTCCTTTTCAAGGACAATTAGGGATGGGCAGCAAATGCTGGTCTTCCCTGTGATGCCCACATCCCATGAAAGAAAAAAAGAAATTCTCTTCACCCATTTCATTGTGGACTGACCCACCATGCAGAGTGTTGCCAACTCTGGTGGGATGTATTCCTAGAGGTTGCACCCCATGATCTCCCTGCCTCCAACTGCCCCACTTAGTTGAACAGCCCTTTTCTCGCCTATCTCCAATATTTCTATAACTAATAAACCGAAAGGTGTTCAAAGGTGTTGCCGTGAGTGACAACATCTAATTCAGCACAGGCAAGGGACCTTGATGCCACCTTCATCTGCCTAGCTCAGTGTCAGCCATGATTCAGTGGGGCACTGTGGTTTGGCTCGCTGCCCTTTACCTGTGTTGTCTCCTGGCTCAGTGAGGTTTCACTTACTTTCAGAGGGACATAGAGATGGTCAGGTGTTTAGTTTTTCTTGAAACTATTTATTTAGAACTACTTACATCCAAGACCACGTGGTAAATCCATTATTCTCTGGATCGAACAGTGATCCCTGATGTCACGCTTACATTGTGATTAACATCATTGTCTAATTAACATAACCATTAACCCTTTACTCTACTAAGCAATCCTCCTGCCACTGAGTTGATGGGTTCAATCTCCACTCCAAAAATAATCCAAACTGAGATTTCCAGTGCAGCGCTGAGGGAGTGCTATAAATACCAGAGGTGCTGTCTTTCAGATGAGATGTTAAATTGAGGCCCCTCTACCCTCTCAGGTGGATCTAAAGAAGTATTATTTTAAAGAAGAGCAGGGGTTCTCCCAGGTGTCCTGGCTAATATTTATCCCTCAACCAACATCACTAAAACAGAGTGTCTGGTTACTATCTCATTGCTGTTTGTGGGAGCTTGCTGTGTGCAAATTGGCTCCTGTGTTTCCCACATTACAACAGTCACTACACTTCAAAGGTACTACATTGGCTGTAAAGGGCTTTGGGGACATCCTGAGGTTGTGAAAGGCGCTGTAGAAATATGAGTTATTTCCTTGAGATAGATTTCTCATTTGTAACTTCATAATTCGTTGGAGACACCCATCAGGGTCCTGTTTGTTCTCTCCCTCTCTCACTCTGTCTGCTGTATAAATAATATATGTATCTAGTGTGTGAAATTTATTAGATTCGACATAACGCTATGCAATAACCTTTTATTGCTTAAAATAAACGATTGTCTCCAGAAGCTGAGCGTGCCAGTGAGAGTTACCGATTTAATCTGTGGGTTTTGATCATTATCTTATTAAAATGGGAGTGTGTGTGGTCCCCGTCATTGGAGACAAGAAAGAAACAAATGAACTTCCATTTCTATAGCGGCTTCCGCAACCTTGGAATGTCTCAAAGTGCTTCACAGCCAATAAAGTACTTTTGAAATGTACTCACTGTTGTAATGTAGGAAGCTGAGCGGCCAATCTCTGCTCAGCAAGATTGAACCATCAGCGATGTCCTGACAGGCCTGAATTTTCACCCTCGAGGTGGGTAGCGGGAGTCCGGAAAATTCCTGGCTCTGCCCTCCCGCCTAAGGAGAAAGTTCCCACAAAGGCGGGATCTTCATTGCCGGGGAGGGGGGGAAGGGGAAGGGGATGTGGGCTGGAGTTGAGCCAGTCGACCCAGGAAGAAGTGTGGAGGCAGCCACCGAGGCTGCCAAGCGCAGAGGCGGGCCCACCCCAGTGCCACGGGATTTTGTCCCAGTTAAAATAAAAAATACAAAGGCCCTCCAACCCTCGTCCCTTACACCCGCTCACCCTCCAAACACTCCCCATGCCCCATCTATGCCGCCTCCTGCTCCACACCCATCCCTTATGGCCACTCATGTCCCTAAAGCCAACTCTGCACTTCCACCTCCCCCCTCCCCACCCCCTCCCGCCCAATGGACCCATATACCTCCGATACCAAGCTATGGCATTTCCATGCCCATTGACCCACTGTGCACTGTATAGAACCAACGAACCCTATAGTGAGAGTGGAATGTGAAGAAAACTTTTTTAAAAAGAAGGCAATAAAATTGTCACTCATCCAGACCCTTTAAAGTGTCAATAACAAAAACCACAAAACCCTCAAAACCACCTAACCTTGAGTAAATAAACATTGTAAAGTTGAGGGCAGAGACCAGAGCCTGAGCTGTCCATCAAACAATTTTTTTCAGAGTTGCAGGTGTTTCAACAAGGGTAACGGATGCCTGGGCTTTCAGTCAAACCTCATTATGTATGCGTGGCTGAGAGCCCAGACACCCATTAAGCTGTTGAACCCATGAACTGCTGGCTTTAGAGGCAAGTAGAGGATAAAGACACCACCTTGTGTAGCATGAAGCCATTCCGACCAGATTTGACCTCCATCCCCACCACTGCACTCTCTTCCTGGCCCACCAACCTGTCCCAAATTTGGCAGTTCCAGCATGTGCTGGAATTTGCTGTGAATTATCTGGGTAGCTCTGACCTAAGGCAACAGATCAGCTGAGGCTATTGTTCACAATCTACTGACCCTCCATTGTGTGGATTCCATGAGAAGACAGTATCAGACTATCTCTTATCCCTTGCCCCCACCCCCAACCCCAACACACACACACACAACCACACGGTGCTGTAGCATAATGGCCCACCCTGGCAGTTTGGGAATTTAAATTAAATGTTTTATATTCCTTTCACGAGATGTGGGCGTCGCTGGCTGGGCCATCATTTGTTGCCCATCCCTAATGGCCCTTGAGAAGGTGGTGGTGAGCTGCCTTCTTGAGCCACTGCAGTCCATGTGGTGTAGGTACACCCACAGTGCTGTTAGGGAGGGAGTTCCAGGATTTTGACCCAGCGACAGTGAAGGGACGGCGATCTAGTTCCAAGTTAGGATGGTGTGTGGCTTGGAGGGGACATTGCAGGTGACGGTGTTCAGATACATCTGCTACCCTTGTCCTTCTAGGTGGGAGGATTTATTTTTATGAAATAAAATAAGTTGGGGGAGGTCAGAGGAAGTGATCGCTCATTTTGCTTAAAGCAAGTTGCTTGACTCTGGTGAGGCAGGAGTTAAACCATTGAAGTCCAGTTATCGGCGGAGGTGTGTAATTTACATCCCAATTGACTGAGGTATCTCATCTCTTGGACACCCAATAAAATGCAGAGTGTGTTTTGTGCCTGAAATTACTTATGTAAATAAGTAATATCGAGTGGAGTTGAGATTAAATAAAGTGCTCTGTGGAATAAAGGAGATAACAAATTCAAATCACTTGCAGTTCAGGAGAGATATATAAAAGAAAGAATAGACAGTCATTTCTTACATCTAAGTACAGTGCAAGCAGATGGGTAATCACTTTCTGTAAAGCAGTCAAAGTGTGGTTTGGTGAAAAAATTAATATTGAAGTAAATCTTGAGAAATTAAGATATTTCGAGTTCAAAGGAAGAGTTAGGGATCTGCATCTCTTGAAGAATTCGTTATACACATCAAATAGCGTGTTCAGTATTAATTCTGCATGGAGACACTCTGATCAAATTACTGTACTTGGGAAAATATCGGGCCTGAGTTCTACATTGTGCCAGCCATGGCTCAGTGGGGAGCACTCACTCCTCTGAGTCCCAAGGTAGTGGCTTCAAGTCCCACTCCAGAGCCTTGAGCCAAATAATCCAGACTGATGCTCCCAATGCAATGCTGAGGAAGTGCAAAACTGTCAGAAGTGCTTTTTGGATGAGATGTTACAATGAAACCCTGTCTGCCCTTTCAGATGACCGCAATGGACCCGGCCGGGGGCAGGGGGGGGGGGTAGTGAATATTTTGAAGAAGAGCAAGGGAGCCCTCCCCAGTGTCCTAGGCTGACAATGATCCTTCAACCAACATCACTAAACACAGATTATCTGGTCATTATCACATTGCTCTTTGTGGGGACTTGCTGTGCCTGAATTGGCTGCTGCATTTCCTGCATTACAACAGCAATAACATTTGTTGAACACTTCATTGGCTGCAAAGCATTTTGGGACATCTGAGGTCATGAAAGCTACTGAATAAATGCGGTTTTGTTCCAGTCACTTAAAAGTTTGCAGCGATTGGCCTCACAGGAACATCGCAAAGCGCTTCGCATACGTGGAAGCCCCTTGAAGTACTGTAATAGCTGTGTGGACATGTTGTAACATTTTGTGCACAGTAAGATCTCACTAACAGTCTATCTATGGTAGTGTAGGCCAAGGACACCCCACCAACACCAGCTCTTCTTCACATGTTACAGATTCACAGCAGCATGACTCTGGAGTTCTCTCTGGTTCTGATCGGATTCTGGAACATACTGAAGCTAATTGGTGTCATTGGTATAAGAATGCATTCTTAGGGTGCCAGTCTGATTTTTGTCTGGAGGCTAACCCCAGTCCGTTATCAGTCTGAGTTTCTGAGCTGTGCTCAACGTACTGTGGCATGTTTTGAATGCGATGATAATGTTCGTACTCCAATGTGCAATCTCTCCCTCAACGTGAAAATAGCTGCCCAGGGAGCAGAATTTTCAGCGCACGCACTATCCTGCAGGTCTGCTTCGCAGCCAGGTAGTATAACTTGAGACATATTATTTGAGCTTCACACTGGATAGAATACCAGATGGATATTGGACAGATAGTGCGAGAAAACTCTTTCCTGCATTCTCCAAACAACTCAATATTTTAAGTCAGATGCTGACCCATTATTTCATGTAGGTTTGCTCTTCTGACCATGCAGCAGACCAAGGGATGTCATCGGGACATGTTATATATTTGCTCTTTAATATTACCAAGTTCCAGGCTTTGTATAATATTGCCTTTGGCAGAGGAACCTTGAATGGATCACAGAGGTGACAGCCATGAGAATGGGTTGCAAAATAGCTTTCCAATCCGGTCAACAACGCACCCCATCGGGGGAAATAGTTTCTCTCAATCCACCCTTGATCAAATCCTTTAATCATGTGAAACATCTTCCATGGACAACAATTTGGAGCAACAGAGGGACCATTATTTTGATTCATGCCTAAGCAGCAGATGGAGCCTAGTAATGCAAGAGATCGAAGTGAATGGTCAATGATTGAGGCATGTTATTAGTGATTGCACCTCTTTGGACAAGCTTGTATGTTGCTCTGATTTGGATTGTATGAGTTCTGCCTAGCTTCACACTTGGATAATAGCGCAGTTATTCCAAATATCTGAATGCAGCATTGCTTGTTACATTACATCTTGTAATGTTATGTTCAATTCCTGTAAAGGAATTAAGCAGTTAAACACGACAGTTTCAAGTAGTTTGGGGGTCATTCTGAGTTCTGCTATGCTCCATTTACCTCCATGTAGATTAATACAAAGATTTGCTATGAGATGCCAGAAAAATAGATAGAATCAATGATTGAGAAACAAAACATGATTTAACAAGTATCCTTACCCCAGAGAGCTGTGGAGGCTCAGTCATAGAGTATGTTCAAGACAGAAATCGACAGATTTCTAGATATTAAAGATAGCGCAGGAAAATGGCATTGAGGTAGAAGATCAGCCATGATCTAGCTGAATGGCGGAGAGGGCTCAAGGGGCTGAATGGCCTACTCCTGCTTCTATTTCCCATGTTCCTACGTTCCCAGCACAGAAAGAGGCCATTTGGCCCAACTGACCCATGCCAATGTTTATGTCCCACACAAGTCTCCGCCTATCCCACTTCGGCTCACCGAATCAGCACAGCCTTCCGAAGATCCTACATAGCGTTATCTACTCATTTAACATATATGCCCTATTTTTATGCCTGTCCAAAGATTTGTGGTCGTAACTTTGGTTGTGAATAAACCTACTAATTGTAGCCCACAAAGTGTGGACTGTAGTTAGCATCTGCCATTCTGAAATGGTTGGTAAAAGGATTACTCAAAAAGCATAAATTGTTATCCCTGTGTCACAAACTTCTGGTAAGAGCAAGGTAGGTCCATCCAAAGCTATGGTCCATCTCTGAGTGCGCGCCAAGTCCTGTTTGCCATCACCTGCCTGCCCTCTGTCCTGAATCATTGCAATAGTACCTTGAATTATTCCAGAGTTGTAGCCGACAGTGCCCCACTCCTTGAATGGAATATTACACTGGCGGGATTTTACGGTCCAGCCGAAGTAAATGGACTTTTGAAAGGCTGGCCGCATTTTATGATCCCGCCCCCCACCACAACGCGGCTGCAAAATTCCACCGCTTGTGTCAGGAACTTCTTGCTATCAGTATTTAACTTTCATTACTTTGATCTTGTACTTGTGGCATGCTTAACTTGAGCTCTTGCAAATCTCTGCCACCCCTATCCTAACTCACAACCAAGTCCTGTTTGTACATTCCCCCCCATGCTCTCTGATTGGCTGGCTAGAAGAGGAGCTGGCCATTCAGCCCCTTGAGTCTGTTTCGACACTCAGTGAGATTGTGGCTGATCTGTGACCAAAATCACATCTTCTTGAACGTTCCAGTTTTGACCAAACTTTTCCAAAGCTGAAGAAACCTTATGGACGGTCACCTTTCTGGTGAGAATTGATATCCATTTTACAAAAGGAAAGAGGGATCTTCAGTGTCCTTTAACCGGAGCATGTGTCTGTTGGATGAATGCAAATAGCTTATCTTGATGGCTGACCTGCAGGGATGGAAATCATGGAGAATTGACTGCATGACCCCAAATCTGATAGTTGAAAGAATAACTTGCATTTATATAGCACCTTTTACAGTCCCAGGATGTCACAGCCTATAAAATACTTTTGCAGTGCAGTCACTAGAGCAATGTAGGAAATGTAGGAGGAAAGCAAAATTTATAGAAGTCAGCCTCCCATACACAGTGAATGCAGCCCAGAATATCACACTCTGTCTTATTGTTACAATGAAAGTGCCTTGTGTGTGCTTTTGGCTCAGTGAGAGCATTGCAATCTGTCTCTAAGTCAGAAGATGGAGTGTTCAACCCTCTGCTGCAAACAGCCTCAGTGCCTAGAAATAGGACCACCAACCTTTGGGAGTGTTTGATGGGGACAGTGTAGAGGGAGCTTTACTCTGTATCTAACCCCGTGCTGTACCTGTCCTGGGAGTGTTTGATGGGGACAATGTAGAGGGAGCTTTACTCTGTATCTAACCCCGTGCTGTACCTGTCCTGGGAGTGTTTGATGGGGACAGTGTAGAGGGAGCTTTACTCTGTATCTAACCCCATGCTGTACCTGCCCTGGGAGTGTTTGATGGGGACAGTGTAGAGGGAGCTTTACTCTGTATCTAACCCCGTGCTGTACCTGCCCTGGGAGTGTTTGATGGGGACAGTGTAGAGGGAGCTTTACTCTGTATCTAACCCCGTGCTGTACCTGTCCTGGGAGTGTTTGATGGGGACAGTGTAGAGGGAGCTTTACTCTGTATCTAACCCCGTGCTGTACCTGTCCTGGGAGTGTTTGATGGGGACAGTGTAGAGGGAGCTTTGCTCTGTATCTAACCCCTTGCTAAGGGTTCTTGATATTATCACTTAATATATGAGGCTGTTCCATTTCCCAGCACCAGTATCCAAGTGGGGGAAAAAAAACACTAACCAACAAAATACCAAAAGCAATGTTGGAATATTTTATCACGATGGGGAAAACATTTTTAAAACGATGATGGTGAGGAAATCTGCACAGCTCACACTGTAACAAACTACCAGGCAATCAGGCAGATTTTGCTGCCTCATTTGTTTTCTTTTCATTGCAGTTTTTCGAGGGACCTGATTCATTTAGCTTTGCTGCTGTATTTTGTTGCTGGTTTGCAGAATGTGAATCACATAATCAGCATTTTATGGGTTGTGTTGAGTTGCCTGCTACTAAACGCTTTAAGAAGTGGATTATTTGCCTCTTGAAATAATTTTGATCAGCCCAGTTTTTGCCAATTCCCCTCCTTTGTTATTGGGTGTTACAAATGAGATTATAGAATAAAAACAGCACAGAGGGATGCCATTCGGCCCATCGTCACTGTGACAGCTTTTGAAAATGCTATTCAATTAGTCCCACCCCCCTGTTCTTTCCCTGTAGCCCTCCAAATGTTTCCCCTTCAAATATTTATCCAGTTCTCTGTTGCAAGTTAATATTTAATCTGCTTCCACCCTCCTTTCAGATCACAAAAGCTTGCTGTGTGAAACAAAACTCCTCAAATCCCATCTTGTTCTTTTGCCAATCACCGTATTTTAAATCTGTTCACTCCTGTCAGTGGAAAATGTTTGTCTTTATTTACTCAATCAAAATATTTCATGGTTTGAACGCCTCTGCTAAATCTCCCCTTAACCTTTGCTGCTCTAAGGAGGACATCCCCTAGTTTCTCCAGTTTCTCCACATAATTGAAGCCCTTCATTCCCACCACCATCATTATCCATTTTCAGGTGTAGAAAAGTGTCTTGTTTAATTAATGATTTACCGTTTTTTTATTTATTCTTTCATGCGATATGTGTGACGCTGGCAAGGCCAGGATTTGTTGCTTATCCCTAATTGCCCTTGCCAGGCCATTTCAGAGAGCAGCTAAGAGTCAACCACATCGCTGTGGGTCTGGAGCCACACGTAGGCCAGGCCAGGTAAGGATGGCAGGTTTCCTTCCGGACAGGACATTAGTGCCCCAGATGGGACTTTTGTGACAATTGATGATAGTTTCGTGGTCGCCATCATTGAGACTAGTTTTATATTCCAGATTTATCAACTGAATTTAAATACTACCAGCAGCCATGGTGGGATTTGAACCCATTTCCCCAGGGCATTAGCCTGGATCTCTGGATTATTAGTCCAGTAACATTACCACTACACCGCCATATTGCCTTGTAGTTTGTTACAGTGTGAGCTGTGTACATTGTTCACCATCATCTTTTAAAAATGTTTTCCCCTATCACATTACAACTATCATTCAGGAGTGCAACCTCTTTCTCCATTTACAACCTTCCTTATCTCCCTTTCTCTTTCATCGATCCTGCTGTAGTCCGTTCTCCTCTATCTTGGTTCTCTGAAAATTCAAACTCTCCTTCCTGCAAAATCCTTACGCCTCTCTACCTCCCTAATGTATTTCAGTCATACTCATCTCACCATTCCCTCAGCATCTCTAGAAAAAGGAGTCACTCACAGGTTCACTCGCCCGTCTATCTTCCCTGGCTATTTCTCTGCCCAGTCTCCCGAGATAGAGGGCTCACAGGGCGTCCACCGTGTGCTTAAGGCCTGTCATGGCCAGTGAACACCACAAAGATTGGAAACAGAAAGAAAGGTTTGCATTTTGCATCTCCATTCACGACCACAGGATGTCCCAATGTGCTTTACAGCCAATGAGATATTTTTGACGAGTAGTCATTATTGTAATGTAGGGAACGTGGCAGCCAATTTGCACACAGAAAACTCCCACATGCAGCATTGAGATAATGACCAGAAAGTCTGTTTTAGTGATGTTGATTTAAGGATAAATATTGGCCAGGATACCTAGGGTAACATGGCGCTCTTCTTTGAGATGGTGGCCAGGAATCTCTTTTAAATCCACCCGAGAGGTCAGACAAGGCTTCGGCTTAACATCAAATCCAAAAGACAGCACCTCCGACAGGACAGCACTCCCTCAGCACCATGTCAGCTGGAGTGTCAGTCTAGATTTTTGTATTCGAGTGCTGGGATGGGGTATGAGCTGAGTGAGACTGGAGGACGTCAACAATACCAGGAACAACTTTATCCTTTAATTTGATCTGATTCCTTTGTTTTAATAATTTGGGGCAGAATTTTACCCCATGGGGTGCGGGCTTGGCGGGGTGGGCAGGGCAGGCGGGGGGTGGTTAGGAAAGCGACTGCCGCCCGCGATCGGGCCTGGAAGGCAATTTCACACTGATGGGCCGATTGAGAGAGAGCTGCCTCAGGGGGATGAAAATAGATGAAAAAACATTTTTTTTTAAAAATGTAATGAAACATGTCCCCTCGTGTGACTCTGTCACATAGGCAGGGCCATGTTATTAATGAAAAATTAAAGTTTTTGTTTTATTTTTATTTGCTTTTGGAAACCTCATCCTGCCCGTGGATGAGGTTTCCAAAAAAATGCCAGGGCCGTTTGGTAAAACAGTTTACCTTTGGAGTTTATTGTTCATGCACTTTGACAAGGGGGGCACCTTGATTCATTAAATTTTGACTGATGACACTTATGTTATCCGTATTGGTAGTTTTTAAAAGTCAGATGTCAAGAAACCAACTCTGAAGAAAAGTCATATCAGACTCGAAACGTTAACTGTTTCTCTCTCGACAGATGCTGCCAGACCTGCTGAGTTTTTCCAGCATTTTCTGTTTTTATTTCTAACACAAGTGCTACCCTTTGCAACCTGATCAATATTCCAAACTGGTATTTTAAAAGATGTAGCTTCAGGGAACAGCATGTGCGGTGGATGCATTGCCTGTATTGTTCCAGGTGTGCCCCCTTCTGCAACCACACACGCTCACGCACACACACATTCTCTCTCTCACACACACAGATACACACACGCACACGCCACACACATTCTCCCTCTCACACACACAGATACACACACGCTCACACACACGCTCACGCACACACACATTCTCTCTCTCACACAGATACACACACGCTCACGCACACACACATTCTCTCTCTCACACACACAGATACACACACACACATGCACACAGTTACACTCACACACAGACACACACATTCACACACATACACATTCACACTCATACACCCACAGATGCACACTCACAGACACACACATACACACGCGCACGCACATACTCACACACTCACATACACATACACACAGACACAAATATAGATAGGCACACACAGACACACACTTACACACACATGTACACACACTCACACACATGCACACACGTACACACATTCACACACATACATACACACATGCACATAAACACACAAACTCTCACAGGCACACTCTTTCTGACACACACACACACACTCTTATACACACGCACACACATGCACACATACACTCTCTTTCTCGGGCACACTGTCGCTCACACACACATGTCAGCATGCACATGTTTCCCATTTACTCTGTATAGAAGTTCTGAAGTTCATTGTTTATTCGATGCAGCTCAAGGGAGTTTGTCGTTTCCCATCTCCAAAACGATCACTCAGCTGGGATTAGACTGAGTCCTCGCAGTAAGCAGATCTCACATAGGCCAGCAGTGAGGAGCTTCTATTTCTCACGCTGGATGCCAATCAGAAGCCTTCCGGGCCTGGAAAAGGGAGAGTGTCAGCTAAGTTTACAACCGTCTCTGGACATACTCTTTGGGCACTTCCCAGCAACAGAAGAGAATGCAATCAGGAAGCACATTGCCACAAAAATGGTCGTGAACATCTGTTGCTGTGGGAGCTGCGGGGACGGTGGGTGGGGGATATGCTGGTTTGGGATGGTGGATGGGGAAGTATCAGTTGAAATTCTCAAGACTGCAATTGCCCAAGTGTCATGTGGTACTTCTGGGCCAGAAGTCTACCATTGTATATTCGCGCTGTACCTGTCCTGGGAGTGTTTGATGGGACAGTGTAGAGGGAGCTTTACTCTGTATCTAACCCTGTGCTGTACCTGTCCTGGGAGTGTTTGATGGGGACAGTGTAGAGGGAGCTTTACTCTGTATCTAACCCCGTGCTGTACCTGCCCTGGGAATGTTTAATGGGGACAGTGTAGAGAGAGTTTTACTCTGTATCTAACCCCGTGCTGTACCTGTCCTGGGAGTATTTGATGGGGACAGTGTAGAGGGAGCTTAACTCTGTATCTAACCCCGTGCTGTACCTGTCCTGGGAGTGTTTGATGGGGACAGTGTAGAGGGAGTTTTACTCTGTATCTAACCCTGTGCTGTACCTGTCCTGGGGATGTTTGATGGGGACAGTGTAGAGGGAGCTTTACTCTGTATCTAACCCCGTGCTGTACCTGCCCTGGGAGTGTTTGATGGGACAGTGTAGAGGGAGCTTTACTCTGTATCTAACCCCGTGCTGTACCTGCCCTGGGAGTGTTTAATGGGGACAGTGTAGAGGGAGCTTTACTCTGTATCTAACCCCGTGCTGTACCTGCCCTGGGAGTGTTTGATGGAGACAGTGTAGAGGGAGGTTTACCCTGTATCTAACCCCATGCTGTACCTGCCCTGGGAGTGTTTGATGGAGACAGTGTAGAGGGAGCTTTACTCTGTAACTAACCCCATGCTGCACCTACCTTGAGTTTGTTAGTTATGGGCACTGTGCTGCCTGAACTGGAACATGCTCCTCTCACAGCTCTGACAGCCCTCACCTTAACAATAGAATTCACAACAGCGTGTTGAGCAAGCATTGTTTTAGTCTTTGGCTGATTGTAAAGGATCTGAAAGCTAAGTGGCATTAAAAAAATTAAATGGAGCTGATCTGCTGAGGATCTCGTTGATTTTACCGAAGTCTCACCATTGTGTTAGTGATTGTGATCAGTGAGCAGGTGCCGCTATTATTTCACATGTGTTGGAGCCCACTGTGCTGATCAGAAAGGAACTATCTTTGCCAGTGTGTTAAATTCCCTCGGCCTTGTCTTATCAGAGACTGCAACCCCTAAAGGGCCGGAATGAATCCATATTTGAGGAGTTCTACAAAACCTTTGTTTTTGGTGCCGGCATGTGGGCCCACTGCAAGACAAGCCAAATTAGATTTTGTCTTCTGAGTGTCATGGGACAGACTAGCTACATGCAAGAAAATAGACTGACCACTAATAATAACAGTCTGTTCTAGCTCTATCTCTGTGCCTCCCCTAGGAAGTGCTTGATGAAATTTTGTGAAGTGTTTCAAGGCACGCTATGTATTTATCTCTTATTGCTTTGCTGAAGTCTATACTTACATTCCAATGTAATAAATGTGTTGAAATCTGTGCCTCAGTGACATTATCTGACATGGTTTCATGTCATGTCTTCCTCAGACATGTTTATTCTAATACTCAAACTCTTTGTAACCACTAATTATTGTGCAGTTAATTGGTTTAGGCTGCATTTCCTTCCTCTGCATCTCTATCAAATCCAGTCAACCTTCTCCCTTATTCATCTTCATGACATTTCTTTTTGACTTTGTCTCTTCCTTTTCTGTACATGTCTCGGCCAGTGGTCGGGGGGTGGTTGGTGGAGGCGGGGTTGCGTTGGAGGGGCAGTTGGAAGCAGATGGTGATAGCACATCTCAGAGTTCTGGCTTCACGTTGCCAGGCTTTTAAGACATTCTTTAAAAACAACCTGCGTCCAAGCTTTTGGTCATCTGTCTTAAAATGATCTCCTCATGTGGCTTGGTGTCAAATTCTGTCTGATAACGCTCCTGTGAAAAAGCTCAGGGTTTCTTTTATTACACCAAAGGCACGATATAAATGCAATTTGTCATTGGTAAGGTAAAGTTACTTTGGGAGAAAGCATCTTGTAGCAATTGTCTCCCAGGCTTTCCTCTTTTATTGGCTGTTACCAGAGAACACACTCCGGAGAGCCTGAAATGAAAGCTGCCTTTGCATCACCTCAGCAACTTGACTGTTATTGGATTTAAGACAAAAACAACCCAAAGGGGCTGTTTCAGAGACAGTGCCAACCATCTCCTCCCAATCCAGTCTTGAATTTACACCGGTAAGTTTGACTGAGAAAAGCAACACAGTTCAGGCCGATCCTGTCCTCAGTCGGCCTTGTCACTTTCCTGGATTAACTTTGCTGGATGGAAATCGAGAGCAGGAACTCTGATCATTCATTTACTCCTCCTTAAACCAAGGGGTTATGTCTCATTCCGTTGGTTTGCAAGGAGAGAGATAAACTGAATCAGCACAGATTGGAAATCACCCCGAGACTTTCCTGACTTTTTACCCTGCCAAGTGGCGCATTTACCAGTTGAGCCATGGGGAGAGGAGCTGCCAGTGTTTCTGTTCTCAGTATCTGTTGTGTTAGCCAATGAGTTGGAGGTGGGTTGGGATTTACAACAGGACTCCCAGAAAACAGTTCATTTTGTAGAAACCAGTCTATTTGCTCAGCAGTGTCTATTGAGAAAGAACCTCTATGAAATACAGCAAAAAACCCACAGAGTCTATTAAAAAGAGAGTCCTGATGAACTACAGCAAACAGGACTGATAATCAAACTACCACATAGTCTCCCATTTAAAAAAAAGCATGGTCCGTTCACCAGCAATAATGTGGTGAGAGAAGAGGTGGTTGCGGAATACGAACAATATCAGCGCAGTCAGCCCCAGCCACTCACAGCAGGTACAGAGTGCAGGAGTGAGTAATGGGGGAAGCTACTCAACCACCTCCATTCTGGCTGGGAATACTGATGTCACTATATACAGACGCTTCTGTCCAGGAAAACGTGTAGATGTTTCCTACACGACGAGAGTGGTTACACTTCAAGGAACACTTCATTGGCTGTAAAGTGCCTTGGGATGTTCTGAGGTCATGAAAGATGCTACAAAAATGCACATCTTCCCTTTTTTCAAACTTGTGCATTGTTCATTGAACACCAGAGGCCCCACTTTGGGAGAAAGCATCTTGTAGCAATTGCCTCCCAAGTTCTCCTCTTTTATTGGCTGTTACCAGAGAACACACTCCGGAGAGCCTGAAATGAAAGCCGCCTTTGCCTCACCTCAGCAACTTGACTGTTATTGGATTTAGGACAAAAACAACCCAAAGGGGTTGATTCAGAGACAGTGCCAACCACCTCCTCCCAATCCAGTCTGTCATGAACACCAAATGAGAAGCTTGCCCGCTCCTCACTTTTAAGCCACTTCCCCGTGTTTGTAACACTCTGGTAGTTCATTGAGAAGGCTCCTGCTGCTACCCAAACTTGCAAATTCTATACACAAGTCAGTTTAAGCTAACATTATTGTTGAAGCATCTGCCTGTCCATCAGCCCATGATGCATGAACTCTGGCAAGTACCTTTTTTTTTAAATATTCCGTGCCAGATGTTACTAAACTCGAAGAACCATCAAAGAGACTGCACTCCCCTCGCCCACTCGCTCGCTCGCACAACAGATGGTGCTGTGCTGTGCTGTGCATCAAAAGATACAAAACCAGCCTTGTGAAGGAGTAATGTGGTTAAATCGCAGCACACATCACGATGTCAGAGCTGTCTCTCTCTCTCTCTCTCTCCCTCTCTTGTCTCCAGCCCCTCCATGACCCCACACCCCCACACTGCCCATACAAGGGGCCCACACTAAACGCACTAGGCAAACGCACAAAACAGACTGACCCAGTACTCTCACATTGCTGCACACGGGCTCGAGATTAAGGCTGAACTGACAACCTCACGTTAAACCAGCTGTCTGTTGATATGTTTTAATCACAGCCCATTCGTTTCTGTGCTGAGGGATAACACCGTAAAAACTTTTAACTAGAAACACAAAATGCCATTTGATTTTTCAAGAGAAAACATAAATAGAAGGTGCCACTGTCTCCCTGGTGGAGCTTGGTAAAAGGCTGACAGTCTTAAAGGCTGATCTTCAGAAAAGAATTCATTGTGGTCCTGTTTTAGTCTGTTGGAGTTGCGTGCTTTAGTGTGGGTGTGTTTTGCTGTGCGGTTAATCAAAATATTCAGTCAGGGCTGGCTGGGAGCGGAAATCCCTCTCGTGCCCACTATCTGTCGTGGGGAGTTATGTGTGAAGTGGTTGCCGATGTCAACAGCCCCTACAGTAAAACAACTGGCCCCTAGCCTTGGGGAGAACTCAGTCCACGCTGGGAAAGGGCAGTTGGATCCCAACCTCAGCACGAGGGATGAGCGGAATGACACCTCAGGCTTCAAGCCTCAAAAAGACAGTGAACTGTAGAAACCAATGCGGTGCCTGGTCACACTTGACTGGCTCAGACCACGTGCACAGGTAGGCCCTGGGAGGATGGGAGCAGGGCTGGGGTGGGGTGTAGGCTGGGTACATGGACAAAGGTCAGCACCCCGACTCCTGCTGACTCTGTAGAGAAAGAAGAATTGAAACTTCTTACCCTATTTCTTGGACTGGCCCCTTTAAGGGTCACTGGTGCGCTGGCTGATAAGATAAGAAGGAAGGAGCTTGTATTTCTATAGCACCTTTCACGGCCCAAGAACCCTCCCAAAGTCCTTTACGGCCATTGGAGTGTGTTTGGAGTGTCATTGCCACAGACAGTAACACGATGATGACCAAATAATCTGCTTTTTTTTATGTTGATTGAGGGATAAATGTTGGCCAGGTCACTGCAAAAGACTACCCTGCTATTTTTTGAAATAGTACCCCGGGATTATGCCACCTGAGAGAGCAGTTTAATATCGCCACCGAGAGGCAGCACTCCTGACAGTGCAGCACTCCCCCACCATGCTGAACTGGAAGGCCATCTCACATTGTGAGCTTAAGGTCTCTGGAGCGGGACTTGAACCCATGACCTTCCGAATCCACCGAAAACTGCCTCACAAGTACAACTTGGTGAGCAGTTTCGATCGATCACCTACGGCCAGAGTCGCAATTCCCATTTGTGCACGCAGTGTGCCTAAATGCCTGGATGATGTTGACTCCCAATTTGGCAGTCGAGGCAATTTCAGGGGAGGTCGTGACCCCAAATTCGTCCCTCCCTGACTTCCCCCCCCACCCCACCCCCACCCAGTGTCGGTTTGACACCCAAAGATTGGGCGCAACAATGTTCAGTTGTTCCCTTTCCCACACAGGTAAAATGTCAGCTTGGCTGAAGGACCGATGGTTGGAATTGCGTCGGTACCTTTCAGCGATGGGCTGCAGAGAGAAACCTTTTACTTTAGAGATAAAAACAAAAAATTGCGGATGCTGGAAATCCAAAACAAAAGCAGAAATACCTGGAAAAACTCAGCAGGTCTGGCAGCATTGGCAGAGAAGAGCAAAGTTGACGTTTCGAGTCCTCATGACCCTTCAACAGAACTTCTGGGTCATGAAGACTCGAAATGTCAACTTTGTTCTTCTCCGCCGATGCTGCCAGACCTGCTGAGTTTTTCCAGGTATTTCTGTTTTCCTTTTACATTAGACGCTGTTGGCCCAGATTAGCAGTGACAGCAAAAAGTGCCAAGCTCAGCAAAACTGGTCCCCTTTTTTATACGTCTTCATTAGCATTCTCCCCGTGTGAAGCAGAGACAAATATAGCAACAGAAACATGAGCATCCTGCTGCCTCTCCTTGCTCAGAGTCTGGAGGTTTATCTGACTTTGATTCTAAGAGCTGAAATTCTGCAGCCTGGTCCAGGAAGCCGGATATTTGAATAATCATGTCTGAACTGGAGCCATTCAAAAGATGTGAGGAATATTTTTTTCTAAATCCATAAACCACACTGATCGTAGATCTGGAACATTACCTCTGGTGGACAGGAGGCAGAAGCTTTGTTTTGATTCTCTCACTCATTTGAAATGAGACAAAATGAAAACCAATATAATGTACTCCAGTCTCCATCTGGTGCTTCCTCCTAAATATACTCCTGGTGTGCTTCCCAAACTGAGGAATCTTGGTGCTTAATCATGGAGCATGTAGAATTTCAGGAGGCCCTGTGTCCAACCACACTCCCAGGACAGGTACAGCACGGGGTTAGATACAGAGTAAAGCTCCCTCTACACTGTCCCCATCAAACACTCCCAGGGCAGGTACAGCACGGGGTTAGATACAGAGTAAAGCTCCCTCTACACTGCCCCCATCAAACACTCCCAGGACAGGTACAGCACAGGGTTAGATACAGAGTAAACCTCCCTTTACAGTGTCCCCATCAAACACTCCCAGGGCAGGTACAGCACGGGGTTAGATACAGAGTAAAGATCCCTCTACACTGTCCCCATCAAACACTCCCAGGACAGGTACAGCACGGGGCTAGATACAGAGTAAAGCTCCCTCTACACTGTCCCCATCAAACACTCCCAGGACAGGTACAGCACGGGGTTAGACACAGAGTAAAGTTCCCTCTACACTGTCCCCATCAGACACTCCCAGGACAGATACAGCATGGGGTTAGATACAGAGTAAAGCTCCCTCTACACTGTCCCCATCAAACACTCCCAGGACAGGTACAGCACGGGGTTAGATATACAGTAAAGCTCCCTCTACACTGTCCCCACCAAACACTCCCAGGACAGATACAGCACGGGGTTAGATACAGAGTAAAGCTCCCTCTACACTGTCCCCATCAAACACTCCTGGGACAGGTACTGCACGGGGTTAGATACAGAGTAAAGCTTCCTCTACACTCTCCCCATCAAACACTCCCAGGACAGGTACAGCACGGGGTTAGATACAGAGTAAGGCTCCCTCTACACTGTCCCCATCAAACACTCCCAGGACATGTACAGCACGGGGTTAGGTACAGATCTTTCTCCATTGTCCCACCATCTTCCTGTTCCACATGTCAGCTAACCAGAGACTTCTCTAAGTGAAATTGCTTATTATTGCCACGTTATACTGTCCATTTGTAATGCATCGGTTTGGCACATTCAGTTGCAAATCCTAACCCTGTTCTGGTCATGCTGCAGAGACATGGGCAGGATTTTATGTTCCGCGGGCGGGCACGGGTCCAACCCGATCGGGAGTAAAATAGCACGCGATGACGTCGGGTAAACACCCTGACGTCACCACGCACCCGGGTGATATTTTGGTCAGTGGGTGTGCATGAGAGTCAGCAGTGCGCTCGCCGACAATTAAGGGGCCTATTAACTCAACTAATTAAAAGCAATTTTCCGCTGTCCGTCCTACCTCAGGGTTGGCGGGTGGTCGAATCGGCCAGGCAGTCTTTGGATTTTTGTATGAACCCTCATCCACAGGTGGGATGAGGCTTCTAACGGTAATTTTAAAAAAGGTAAAACATTTTTGACACCATTTTTAATGTGTCCCTGTTCATGTGAATGAGTCATATGCGGGGACATGTTTCTCTCATTTTGAAAATCTTTAATTCTCTTTCTACAAATCTTCAGCTCCCTGAGGCAGCTCCATGCCTCCGGGGAGCTTTCATTCCGCGCTCCCCCAGCACATGCACAGACTTTTGTGCTTGTGTTCCTCTCGCCCCCCCCCGACCTTGGCAGCGCTGAGGTTCTCAGCGTTGCCTTTCACGCTGGCTGGCTGTTAATTGGACAGCCAGTGTGAAACCGTGGTCGGGGGGGGGCCAATCACAGGCGGCAGACCGTTTCCCGGCCTCTCTCGTGCCCTCCTGCCGCGCCACCCCCGATGACCGTTAAATCCTGCCCATGAGCACATACACATTTCAGGCCGACACTTCACTGCAGTACTGAAGGAACACTGCACTGCCATTATTGTGAAGAGATGTTAAATTGAGGCCTTTCGGTGGTGTTGAAGATCTCATTGCCTCTCCTCAAAGACCATTCTTCTGGTGTCTAGGCCAACATTCCTCCCTCGACCAGCACCTCCATTTCATCAAATGCTGTTTGTGTGCATTACTGCCATAGAGTCGCTGCTGCATTTTCCTGCATCTCCCATTTTCCGTCTTCCATAAGCTTATAATCTTCCAAAACCCTGCTGCCCTATAGCCTAACTCAACAAAGTCCCATTCACCATTGCTCCCTGCGCTCACTGACCTAAATTGGTTCCCTGTGTGGAAACTCCTCCAATTTATAATCCCCAGCCTCATGTTCAGATCCCCTCCATGACCTCGCCCCCTCCCTCCCTCAGTAACCACCTCCAGTTCTGGCCTCTTGACCATCCCTGATTTTCATTGCTCCACCATTGGCAGCTCTGTCTTCAGCTGCCAAGGGCCTAACCTCTGGAAATTCCCTCCTAAGCCTCCCCGCCTCTCCACCTCTCTCCTCCTTTAAGACGCTCCTTAAAAACTTACCCCTTTGACCAAGTCTTTGGTCACCTGCCTTACTACTTCCCTGTGAGGCCGAGTGTCAAAATTTGTTTGATAAATGCTCTTGGGAAGCCACTTGGAATGTTTAATCACAATAACAGTGCTGTATGAATGCAAGTTGTTGCTGTGAACTTTGAAATGACTTGAAGATGTGCTCCATATAAATGCAGGTCCAGTTCTGTATTGTAGCAGTTACCTGACTTCATGCCCCTGAATTATTGGAGTGATGATGCAGTTTGAATTTACAATGAGTGAATGCAGAAACACTGTCGCGGTAAGACTGACAGAATGTGACATTCCAGCAAATTGCCCAGTCAGATCTTGTTGAGGATAAATAAAGATGAAAGGAAACATATTAGATTAGTCCCGTACAGAATCAACGGATATGGATGAATTGAACAACACTGGTTATGAGCAGGTGCTAATTTGTGTCATGACATACTGTATCACCATTAGCGCAGGGTGCACCCAAAGTGGCTGAATTAAATCATGTAGACACCTTTAGCACTAATAAATATGGGAAATCAAGTCAGTAATAAATACCATGGCTTCACAATTTATTTTTAATAAGCTGAGCCCAGCCATTTGATACATTTCCTGATGATGCCTCAACCAGTTAAAGGAGCAGACATCTTGGCAGGTGATGTGCATCTGTAGTAATGTCATCTTGGGATGTTTCGATCCACACCACTGCTCCTATTACCAAAAACACACCTGGATCCTTACGCTAAGTGTCTGGCCAATAAATTGAGTTACCGCTCCTCCAATAACATCTTCTGGTTTGCAAGCCATGTACAACACACCATTTCATTGTCCATTTACTCTGAAGCAGAGACTCTTTAAAAACAGCAACTTGCATTTATATAACACCTGTAATGTAGTAAAATGTTCCGAGCACTTCACAGGAGCATTATCAAATAGAATTTGATATTGAGCCACATGAGGTGATATTAGGACAGGTGACCAGAAGCTTGGTCAAAGAGGTAGGTTTAACAGAGTGTCCTAAAGGAGGAAAGAGGTTTAGGATGGAATTTTAAAAATTCTTTCCTAGGATGTGGGTATCGCTGGCTGGGCCAGCATTTGTTACCCATCCCTAATTGCCCTTGAGAAGGTGGTAATGAGCTGCCTTCTTAAACCACCGCAGTCTATCTCATAGTTTGGTGCAACTGAGTGGCTTGCTCAGCCATTTCAGGGGGCAGGTAAGAGTCAACCACATTGCTGTGGGTCTGGAGCCACATGTAGGCCAGACCAGGTAAGGACGGCAGAATTCCTTTCCTAAAGGGCATTAGTGAATCAGTTGGGTTTTTATGACAATTGATGCTGGTTGCCATGGTCACCATCACTGAGACTAATATTCTATTCCAGATATTAATTGAATTTAAATTCCACCAGCTGCCATGATGGGATCTGAACCTGTGTCCACAGCTCATTAGCCTGGGCTCTGAATTATTAGTCCAATGACATTACCACTCCCCCACCATCTCCACCATAGGACCTTAGGGCTCAGGCAGCTGACAGCACAGCCCACCGAATGGCGGAGAAATTAAAATTGGGGATGCGTAAGAGGCCAAAACTGGAGAAGTGCAGCGATTTCATAAGGTTGTAAGGCTTAAGGGGGTTACAAAGATATGGAGGGGGGCAAGACCATGTAAGGATTTCAAAGCAAGGCTGATAATTTTAAAATTGAGGCATTGCTGGACCAGGAGGTACTAAATGCTGGGGTATCAATTTAAGATTGCAAGATTGAGCTAGATAGATAGATGGGGCAGACCCTAATCTGTACATCACTGTCTTTATCTGCTTTTTGCTCAATATCTCTGGAACTCTCTCCCGCAAGAGAGGGTCAATTGAAGCTTTCAAGACTGAGAAAGAGAGATGTGCCGAGCTCTGCTATCAATGATCACAAGGATTTGATGCAAGTTAGGATGTGTGCAGCAAAGTTTTGACTGAGTTCAAGTTTATTGAGGGTAGTAAGATGGAAGGCCAGTCAGGTGAGAACTGGAATAGCTCTGTCCCAACAAACCCCTGCTTTGCATTCTAATCCAAGTTTGTACAGACTTGGTTTGTGTACCCTTGGGTATAGAGGGTTCAGGGGTGTTCTGATTGAAATGTTTAAAATGTTAAAAGGATTGAAGAGGGTAGATACAGAGAAACTATTTCCCCTCGTTGTGGGGAATTGAGAGAAAAGATGCATCACCTTGAAATTTGAGCCAAAACAGGAAGCACTTCTTCACACAACTGCTTGTGGAAATCTGGAACCTTTTTCCTCGAATGGATGTGAATACCAGGGTGGGGGGTGGAGGGGGGCGTTAATTGTAGCTTTCAGGACCGAGACTGATAAATGGAACTGGCCCTGCCCATTCACGGCAGTACTATAATATGGTTTCAGTGGTCAGTACACTCAGTTCTTTCAAAATCAAACTGCACCTAGAGACAGCAGCAGGAGCCTGATTAGAACATTAGGTACAGGAGGAGGCCATTCAGCCCCTTCAAAGCCCACTCATCCATTCAGTGAGCTCATGGCTGCTCTCTATCTTGACTCCACTTACCTGCCTTAACTCCATTTCCTTTGATACTCTCAGCTCTCAAAATATCCATCAATCTCAGTTTTGAAAGCATCCACTTTTGGGGGAGAGAATTCCTGATTTCCACTGCCCTTCCTGACCTCTCATCCCCAATCCATTCATCATATTGTGATATCCTGGCCAATAGTCTGTTATTCATACATCTCGGTCACCTCCCAAATCTGGCTTTTATAGCTCGGTTCATCCGACGCACTACAGATGCTGACCCTTGCCCCCTAGCAAATCAGAAAATGACTTTGAAATCAACTGACTGAAAGGACCCAACTGGTCCTGATAATGAACTGACAGAAAACATCCCACAACCTTCAGAAACATTTCAGCGTCATGAAGGTTCGTCTGTGGTTTTTTTTAAAAAATTCTTGAATGTCTGGAACTTAGACTTGTGCGGAACGTTGGTTTGATCACACTTGGGTTGCTGTTCTGGTCTCCATACTATAACATGGATGTGGACACGCTGGAGAAGAGGGGATCAAAAGATGTAGGAACAATGAAGGCTTGCATTTCTATAGCACTATCATAACCTCACAAAAGGACGTCGCAAAACACTTAACAGCCAATTAAGTACTTTGAAGTGTGGTCGATATTTACGGTGCAATGCAGGAAATGCAGCAGCCAGTTTATGCACAGCAACCTCCACAAGCAATTATGTGGTAATGACCAAATAATCTGTTTTTGTGATGTTGATTGAGGGACAAATATTGGCAAAGACACCAGGGAGAACTCCCCCTACTCTTTTTCGAAATAGTGCCGTGGGACCTTTTGTGTCCACTCTGAGAGAGAAGGTAGGGTCTTGTTTTAACATTGCATGCAAAAAGTAACACCCCCCACCCCCCCCCCCCCGTTACAGTACAGCGCTGGAGTCCCAGTGGAGATTTTTGTGCTTCTGCAGTGGAGCTTAACCCAACACCCACTGATTCAGAGGTAAGAGTGCTACCAACTGAAACATGACTGACACTGGTATTGCAATTTTACAAGAATGATGCCAGAACTGAGAGGTTATAAATATCAGTAAGCATTGAATAGGCCGAGGCTCTTTTCCCCAGAAAAGAAGACGCTGAGGGGTGACCTAATCCTAATCTTGGGAACGATGATTGCACAATGTTCAGCACCATTCGCAACTCCTCAGATACTGAAGCAGTCCATGTCCAAATGCAGCAAGACCAGGACAATATCCAGGCTTGGGCTGACAAGCGGCAAGTAGCATTCATGCCACACAAATGCCAGGCAATGACCATCTCCAACAAGAGAGAATCTAACCATCACCCCTTGACATTCAATGGCGCTACCATCGCTGAATCCCCAACTATCAACATCCTGGGGTTACCATTGACCAGAAGCTGAACTGGACTACCCATATAAATACTGTGGCTACAAGAGCAGGTCAGAGGCTAGGAATCGTGTGACGAGTAACTCACCTCCTGACTCCTCAAAGCCTGTCCACCATCTACAAGGCACAAGTCAGGAGTGTGATGGGATACTCCCCACTTGCCTGGATGAGTGCAGCTCCAACAGCACTCAAGAAGCTTGACACCATCCAGGACAAAGCAGCCAGCTTGATTGGCACCACATCCACAAACATCCACTCCCTCCACCAACGACGTGCAGAGGCAGCAGTGTGTACCATCTACAAGATGCACTGCAGAAACTCACCAAGGCTCCTTAGGCAGCACCTTCCAAACCCACAACTGCTACCATCTAGAAGGACAAGGGCAGCAGATAGATGGGAACACCACCACCTGAAAGTTCCCCTCCGACCCACCCACCATCCTGACATGGAAATATAACGCCGTTCCTTTGCTGTCACTGGGCCAAAATCCTGGAACTCTCCTCCTAACACCACTGTGGGTGTACCTGGACCACATGGACTGTAGCGGTTCAAGAAGGCAGCTCACCACCACCTTCTGAAGAAGTTAGGGATGGGCGAATAATGCTTGCCTAGCCAGCGACGCCACGTCCCATTAATGAATAAAAAAAAAAGCTTATGAAATCTTTTGATAGGGTAGATGTAGAGAAGGTATTTCCACTTCTGGGGAAGACTTAAACAAGGACCATCAATAAAAGATGGTCACTAGTAATTCCGATAGGGAATTCAGGAGAACCTTTGTTACTCAGAGAGTGGTAAGAATGTGTAATTCACTAACACACGGAGTGGTTGAGGCAAATTGCTTAGATGTATTTGAAGGAAAGCTAGATAAGTACATGAGGTAGAAAGGATTAAAAGGTTATAGGGTGAGATGAAGACGGGTGGCAAGAGATTCCTGAGAAGCATTAACCCCCGCATAAACCAATTTATCCAAATGCTTGTTCATTATGTGTCATGTAATTTTATGTAAAGCTGCTTTGCAAGGATGAAGCATCCAAGGTTTTTTTATAATTAATGTTGATATTTGCCAAGACGCCTGAGAATTTTTTTGTTCACTGGTTAACGTCTCAATTTGAAATTATGATTTATGAATGCCGGGAGGCACCAGAGGAAAGGGAATTTCTCCAGAACTGATATTCGAGGTATTTTACTATCTTTGGGTCAAAACCGAAGAATATTTTCTAAATACTTTGAGGATAATGAAGCTCAAAGTCATTAATTTCAGCCTGTGATATGGGAACAGGATAGGTGGTGTCTGCAGTGTTGTATTACATCTGAACAGGGCTTCACTCGCTCACTAAAAAAAAATCAAACGACTCATCTTCAAGCCCTTCTTCCAGTGAAATCTAAAGAAGGAAGGAACCCACATTTATATAGTGCCTTTCACGTCCTCAGGATGCCCCAGCATGCTTTGCAACCTTTTTGCCACGCAGCAGCACATGGTTGCGCGTCAATTGTGGTCACTGGATGTGGTTGGGAGCAGGAGCCCTGGCTAATCCATTTCTGTCTATAGCCCCGTGTCAATTGAAACGTAGGTCTGCATTTATACAGCGCCTTCTGTGGCCTCGGGCCATCCGAAAGCCAATGGAGTACTTTTTAAAGCTGTGTACTCACTGTGGGATCCCACAAACAACAATGTGCTAATGACCCAGATCATCTGGGCTTTTCATAGTGTTCCCCTCATGCAGACCAACTCAGTGACAGAAGAGGAGGGGCTGATGATGGGATCTTCGAGGTGCAGCAATCTGTGGTCCATTGTGAAGATACAGATTGTCAGATGTAACCAGCAATGTATTGTAACGATGCTACAGTCAAGATCCTGCCTTGTGTGTAAGGCATAGGTTGTATAGTAATAACATTTTCCACTGCGTAGCGTATAGTTATATAGTCAGAACCTTTTACCTGGGGTGAATGAGTTACACATTCTGAAGTTTGATTAAAGTGGCCATGGCTCATTACTATCTTGCTGCTCAGGATTCTGTTGTTTTCAAGTTCTCCTGGACCCGAGAACTGAATCAACTTGAGATCAATGATCATTTCTTAAGCTAATGTCACCTTCTTCCGTGCTGCGTACAGGTGCTATAGGTTACTGGAGCACGGAAAATACACACACAGCCTGAGGACACTATTGTCTGCTGAATTGGAATGTGCGGACCCGTATAAAATATTCAGACAGAATACTGAATTACCTTTTAAAAGCAAATTACATTGTCAAACCATCAGATCTAATTTAGAATCACTTCTGGAGAAATACATTGCATTGTAAGAGTGGGTCGAGATTGTACTCACAGTCAAACCCATTTAAAATCCTGACAGCACAAAAGAGGAAAAAAAAAAAATCATTAATAATCTGTTGATTTGTATAACTGGTCACACAGAGTGCCCAGCAGCATCATATCACAAGAACATCACCGGCTGGCTAACTGTCACTGTATGTCCTCAAAGAAGCCAGGTGCCAGGGTCCCAGACTGGCCATGAACCGCTCAGCTATACTGCGCACAGAATGATGACTTCATTAATCAACAATTGCCCAAGCTAACAGATCTCAGTTTTTTTGACTCATAAATTATCCCAGTGTCAGCTCAAACTTGAGGGAAAAGAAACATTAAAAGGCAGAAGAACCATCTATGTAATTTGAGTGCCTTTATTTTATAAATATATATGTGCACGTATCTAATAATGTAAAAATGAATTGACTTCTCCTCTAGTTTCAATACTTCCTGTTGAATGCCAATGTTGAGAACTGAAATATTATTCCAATGTTGAGAAGGAACATTTTTGTCTGCCCTTGTATTCCTTTCAGTCAGTTGATATTGCCAGGGCACAGTTTCCACAGGAACTCATACCTTAAGGGCCCATTCTTCATGGTGTTACAATTCATTCAGGGACTCTTTTTGCATGGATGTTGCAGTCTGGAGCTATGGACAGTGATGGTAGAGGCTCCAACTTTCTTTTCATCATATGGCTGACTAGGAATCTCTCCTACTCTTACCGCCTGATGTGTGTTAGAAGGATTTGCAGATTGATCCTCAACCTGTTGGACTGTATTACGAACACGCCTCCCTTGGCCATCAAGTCCTGAGCTGGGGCTTGAACCTGGGGCTTCTGGCTCAGAGGCAGGGACACTACCCAGCGCACCACAAAATTTCATCCATTTTTCAAACATGGCTGTAAATATTGTTAGCAGCTGCAACAACTTGCATTTATATAACACCTTTGCTGGAGTAAAGCGTTGCTTCACGAAAGAACTATCAATCAAAATTTGACACCAAGTCACAGAATGGGAAATGAGGGCATTATTTGGACAAAGAGGTAGGTTTTAAGGAGCATCTCAAAGGAGTCATGGTGGGGAAATTGAAATAACCTCAGGATGTCCCAAAGCTATTCACAGTCAATGTAGTCACTGCTGTCATTTTTAAAAAATATTTTCATGGGATGTGGGCATCACATCCCATGCTCGTCTTGAGCATTTATTGCCCATCCCTAATTGCCCTTGAGAAGGTGGTGGTGAGCTGCCTTCTTGAACCGCTGCAGTCCATGTAGTGTAGGTACACCCACAGTGCTGTTAGGGAGGGAGTTCCACAATATTGACCCAGTGACAATGACGGAGCAGTGATATAGTTACAAGTCAGGATGATGTGTGGCTTGGAGGGAACTTGCAGGTAATGGTGTTCCCATGCATCTGCTGCCCTTGTCCTTTGAGGTGGTAGAGGTTGTGGGTTTGGATGATGCAGTCGAAGGAGCCTTGGTGAGTTGCTGCAGTGCATCTTGTAGATGCTATACTCAGTGGTGGAGGGAGTGAGTGTTGAAGGTGGTGTGGTTGGGGTGCTGATCAAGCGGGCTGTTTTGTCCTGGGTGGTGTCAAGCTTCTTGAGTGTTTTTGGAGCTACACTCAACCAGGCAATGGAGAGGATCCCATCACATTCCTGACTTGTGCGTTATAGATGGTGGACAGGTTTTGGGGAGTCAGGAGGCGAGTTATTCGGCACAGGATTCCTAGTCTCTGACCTGTTCTTGGAGCCACAGTATTTATATGGCTAGTCTAGTTCAGTTCCTGATCAATGGTAACCCCTACATGTTGATAGTGTAATGTATAGAAATGCAGCAGCCAATTTGTGTACAGAAAGCTCCCACAAACAGCAATACAATAATGACTGGATAATGTGCTTTTAGTGATATTGGCTGAGGGATAAATATTAGTCAGGACACCAGAAAGAACTGCTTTGCCCTTCTTTGAAATAGTGCCCGGGACACGTCCACCTGAGAGGGTAAACAGAGCCTCAGTTTAACGTCTCATCTGAAAGACAGCACTGAGAGTGTCAGCTTTGATAATAGGGTTCAAATCTCTGAATCACAGAGTCACAGAATTGTTACAGCTCAGAGGGAGGCCATTCAGCCCATTGTGTCTGCATCGGCCCTCTGAATGAGCAATTCACCTAGTGCCATTCTCCCACCTTCTCTCCGTAACCCTGCACATTCTTCCTTTTCAGATAACAGTCTAATTCCCTCTAGAAGACCTCGAGTGAACCTGCTTCCACCGCATTCTCAGACAGTGCATTTCAGACCCCGACCACTTGTTGTGTGAAAAAGTTTCTCTTGGTGTTGCCTTTGCTTCTTTTGCCAATTACTTTCAGTCTGTGTCCTCTCATTTTTGACCCTTTCATGAGTGGGAACAGTTTCTCCCTATCTACTCTGTCCAGCCCCCTCATAATTTTGAATACCTCTATCAAATCTCCTTTCAACCTTCTTTTCTCCATTGCAACGAGCCCCAACATTTCCAACCTATCTTCATAACTGAAGTTGCTCATCCCTGGATACATTCTCCTGAATCTTTTCTGCACTCTTTCCAATGCCTTCACATCTTTCCTAAAGTGCGGTGCCCGGAACTGGACACAACGCTCCAGCTGAAGGGAGACTCGGTGTGCAGAAGCAGTTTGGGTTGAGATGAGAAATGATCAAGGCAAGAAGTCACTTGTGGGAGTGGTGTACAGGCCCCCTAATTGTATCCACACAGTAGATCAGCGTATAAAGGAAGAGCTAATGGGAGCTTTTCAGAAAAAGTACAACGATAATTATGGGAGATTTTGATCTACATACAGACTGGAAAAGTCAGATGGGCTTAGGTAGCGTGGCTGTGGAGTTCATAGAATGTTTTTGGGTTTACTTTCTTAGAACAGCATGTTCTGGAGCCAACCAGAGAGCAGGCTATACTAGACCTGGTATTGAGCAATGAGATATGATTAATTGATAACCTCATAGTGAAGGCAGCCCTAAGTAGCAGCAATCATAACATGATTGAATTTTACATTCATTTTGAGTGAGAGAAGAGTATTTTAACTTGAAATAAGGGCAATTATGATGGCATGAAAGCAGAGCTAGCTAAAGTGAACTGGCAAATGAAGTTAAGGGATAGGTCAATAGAGATGTAGTGCCAGACATTTGAAGGGGTATTTCAGAATACACAGAATAGATACATTCAAATGAGAAAGAAAAATTCCAAGGGGAGGACCCACCATCCATGCTTAACTAAAAAAGTTCAAATACAGTATCAAACTTAAAGAAAAAGCATATGATTGGGCAAAGATCGGGGGCAGGTCAGAAGATTGGACAGAATATAAAAAAACGGCAAAGAGTGACATAATGATTAATAAGGAGGGAAAAGTTAGAGTACAAGAGAAAGCTAGCTAAAAATAGAGGAAATCAGAGGGTAGTGAATGCCTGTAATTCTCTACCTCAGAGAGTTGTGGAGGCTAGATCAATGAAAGTATTCAAAGAGGAGGTAGATAGATTTTTGAAATATCAGGGAGTTGAGGGCTATGAGGAGCTGGCACGAAAGAGGAGTTGAAGCCTGGGGCAGATCAGCCATGATCTTATTGAATGGCGGGGCAGGCTTGAGGGGCCGAATGGCCTACTCCTGCTCCTATTTCTTATGTTCTTATGGATAATCAGAGTTTTTATAGATGTTTAAATAAGAGAAGAGTCAGCAAATTGAGCGTTAGTCCTATAGAAAGTGAGTCTGGGGAATTAATAATGGAAAATAAGGAGATGGTAGATGAACTGAACAGGTACTTTGCATCTATCTTCACTGTAAAGGATACAAGTAACATCCCAGGAATAGCTGTAAATCAGGGAATTGACGGGAGGGGGGAACTCAGGAAAATTACAATCACCAGGGGATTGGTACTGAGCAAATTGTTGGAGCTGCAGGCTGACAAATCCCCAGGTTCTGATGGACTTCATCCTAGGGTCTTAAAAGAAGTGGCTAGTGAGACAGTTGATTTGTTGGTTTTAATTTTCCAAAATTCCCCAGATTTGGGTAAGGTTCCCTGGATTGGAAAACAGCAAATGTAACTCCTTTATTCAAAAAGGAAGAGAGACAGAAAGCAGGAAACTACAGGCCAGTTAGCTTAACATCCATTCTAGTGAAAATGTTAGAAGCTATTATTAAAGATGTTATGGCAGGACACTTGGAAAAATTCAAGGCAATTAGGCAGAGTCAACATGGTTTTGTGAAAGGGAAATCATGTTTAACCAATTTATTGGAGTTCTTTGAAGGAGTCACATGTGCTGTGGGTGTACTGTACTTAGATTTCCAGAAGGCATTTGATAAGGTGCCACATCAAAGTTTATTGTGGAAAATAAAAGTTCAGTTGTGCAGGACATTGGTGAGACCACATCTGGAGTCCTGTATTCAGTATCAGACCCCTTATTTATGTAAGGATGTAAATGCATTGGAAGCAGTTCAGAGAAGGTTTACTCAACAAACACAAGGAATGGGCGAATTGTCTTATGAGGAAAGGTTGAAGGTTAGACTTGTATCCACTGGAGTTTAGAAGAGTAAGAGGCAACTTGATTTAAACATATAAGATCCTGAGGGGTCTTGACAGAATCGATGTGGAGAGGATGTTTCCTTTTGTGGGAGATTCTAGAACTAGGGGTCACTGTTTAAAATTAAGGAGTCGCTCATTTAAGGCAGAGATGAGGAGAATTTTTTTCTCTCAGAGGGTCGTGAGTCTTTGGAACTCTCTTCCTTAAAAGGCAGTGGAAGCAGAGTCTTTGAATATTTTTAAAGCAGAGCTAGATACGTTCTTGGTAAACAAGGGGGTGAAAGGTTATTGGGAGTAGGCAGGAATCTGGAGTTGAGGATACGGTCAGATCAGCCATGATCTTATTGAATGGCGGAGCAGGCTCGAGGGGCCTAGTGACCTACTCCTGCTCCTAATTCGTATGTTCATATATTATTTGAGATCTAACTAATGTCTTATACAAGTTCATCATAACCTCCTTGCTCTTGTACTATATGCCCCTATTAATAAGATACTGTATACTTTATTAACCGCGCTCTCAACCTGTCCTGGCACCTTCAATAACTTTTGCACATATACACCCAGACCCCTCTGCTCCTGCACCCTCTTTAGAGTTGTACCCTTTACTTTATATTGTCTTTCTATGTTCTTCCTTCCAAAATGAATCACTTCATGTTTCTCTGCATTGAACTTCATCTGCCACTTGTCCGCCCATTCCACCCACGCTCTATGTCCTTTTTGAAGTTCTACACTCTCCTCCTCACAGTTTACAATGCCTCCAAGGTTCATATCATCCGTAAATGTTGAAATTGTGCCCTGCACACCACAGTCTAGGTTATTAATATATATCAGGAAGCATAAGGGTCCCAACGCTGACCCCTGGGGAACTCCACTAAAAATCTTCCTCCAGCCCGAGAAACAACCATTAACCATTACTGTTTCCTCTCACTCAGCCAATTCCGTATCCATGTTGCTACTGTCCCTTTTATTCCATGACCTATAACTTTGCTTACGCCACTCCCTGTTACCCCCTCAAAAAGTTTCAGTAAGTTAGTTGAACATGATTTTCCCTTATCAAACATGTGCTGGCTTTCCTTAATTAACCCGCCTTTGTCGATATGACTATTAATTTTTCCTGAATTATCATTTTAGAATTTTCCCCACCACCACCGATTTTAAACCGATCGGCCTGTAGTTGCTGGGCTTATCTTTACACCCTTTTTTGAACAAGTAACAAGTGTAACATTTGCAATTCTCCAGTCCTCTGGTGCCACCCAAGTCTAAGGAAGACTGGAATATTGTGGCCAGTGCCTCTGCCATTTCTACTGTCACTTGTCAACATCCTGGGGGTTACTATTGGCCAGAAACTGAACTGGATGAGCCATATAAGTACTGTGGCTACAAGAGCAGGTCAGAGGCTAGGAATCATGTGGCGAGTAACTCACCTCCTGACTCTCCAAAGCCTGTCCACCATCTATAAGGCACAAGTCTGGAGTGTGATGGGATACTCCCCAATTGCCTGGGTGAGTGCAGCCCCAACAACACTCAAGAAGCTTGACACCATCCAGGACAAAGCAGCCCACTCGGTTGGCATCCCATCCACAAACATTCACTCCCTCCACCACCGACGCATAGCGGTAGCAGTATCATCTTCAAGATGCACTGCAGAAACTCACCAAGGCTCCTTAGGCAGCACCTTCCGAACCCACAACCACTATCATCTAGAAGGACAAGGGCAGCAGATAGATGAGAGCACCACCACCTGGAAGTTCGCCTCTGACCCACCCACCATCCAGACTTGGAAATATATCGCCGTTCCTTCGCTGTCGCTGGGCCAAAATCCTGGAACTCCCTCCCTAACAGCACTGTGGGTGTACCTACACCACATGGACTGCAGCGGTTCAAGAAGGCAGCTCACCACCACCTTCTCAAAGGCAATTAGGGATGGGCAATAAATGCTGGCCCAGCCAGCGACACCCACATCCCATAAATGAATAAAAAAACTTCCCTCAGTATCCTTGGATGCACCTCATCTGGTCCTGGTGTTTTATTAACTTTATTAACTACAAAGCATATCCAATACCACCTCCTTAACAATTTTAAATCTTTCTAGTGTATTAATGAAGTGGGTTTTAAACCAAAACTTTCTAACTCGGGCGAAAGTGCGATCGACTGAGTTATAACTCACACCTTAACTTAAACTTGCATCTAAAGCACATCCAACAGTGCAGCACTCCCTTAAAATTGCATTGGAGTACTTTATGAGAAGTAGTCAATGTAGGAAGCGTGCAAAGCCAATTTGCTCACAGCAAACTCCCACAAGGAGCAATGTGATAATAACCTGGTAATCTGTTTTTAACTCGCTGTTGTTTTTGAGATTGGCCAGGACACCAGGGAGAAGTCCCCTGCTTTTCGTCAAAGTAATGATGCTATAAGATCATTCATGCCCACCTGAGAGGGCAAACGGGGCCTCAAAAGACAGCACCGCTGACAGAGCAACACTCCCTCGGTACTGTAGTGGACAGCAGTCTAGGTTATGTACGAGAATCCGGGGTCTTGTGATACTAACAGACTAGCTGACACGGGTTTAAATGAACTGCGTTGCTGTATGTTAGGCCGTACGCGTAACATAGGGACCGGATTTTCTGACCCTGCTCGCTGCCGGGATCGATCGGTCCCGCCAAATGTCAATGGACCTCTGGCCGGGCCTCACACCACGGCCGTGTGCGCTTTCTGAGGAACACACTCTATCTCTTCCCCTCCCTCCTTGTTTCCAGGCTGTTGCTACAAAGCAGTTGGCTGAATAAAAGACACAGGCATCGGTTGGACTCAGCGTTTATTTTCCGTGTGGCGGACTTGCTGATTGCTCGTCATTACAGAGCACACAACCTTTGTACTGGGACAAACAGGTCTTTGGCTCTGAGACTATAAGGGTAACAACAACTCCTTTGATGGGTAACAAGTTCCTAATTATCTGCTCGGTGTTGGCAGACAAGAGCAACATCTAGTGTAACACGCTGTTGGGCTTCACCTTGTATTAAACTTTAATTGGAAGGTAAGTGGAAATCAATGCACAAACAGAATGCACAGCGAGCCAATACAGCAAACCGAGAGAGATCCCTGTGTGCAAGAGTAACTGCCAGGCATGGAAATGCTAGTGTCGTGAAGGGGCCAGAAGAGCAGTTGACCAATCAACCTCCCCTTCACACCCCAACACTCCCTCCTACTCCTCCCCCACCCACCACCATCCTTTCCTCATGGTACAGGTCAGTTGGCGCTGGAGCAAGTGGTTCCCATGTCTCGTCTCATAGGAACATAAGACGTAGGACTCAGGAGTAGGCCATTCGGCCCTGCGAGCCTGCTCCACCCCATTAGATAAGATCATGGCTGATCTGGTGGTGGTCTCAACGCCACTTTCCTGTCTTCCCCCCCAAAATCTTTGACTCCCTTGTCCACCAAAAATTTATCTAACTCCTCTCCAAGGAACACACTCAACCCAAGTTGCCACTCTTGGTGTTTGAGGCCCAGACCGGTGATTAACCGCAGATCAATTCTCTACAGTCGTGGTTCAGTGGGTAACGCTCTCGCCTGAGTCAGAAGGTCTGGTTTTGTATCCCACTCCAGGCGCTCCAAGCACATGATGCAGGTGGATGCTCACAGCGCAGTGATTGAGGGACCGCTGCACTATCGGAGGTGACCTCTTTCAGATGAGAAGTTAAACTGAGGCCCTGTCTGCCCTTTCATGGAGTCACTAAAAAAGACATGGAATAGAAGGCCCAGCAAGTTTGTCACTCCCTCTCTACACCAACAACAACTTGCATTTATATAACACCTTTAACATAGGAAAATTGTTCCAGGTGCTTCACAGGAGCATTATTAAACAAAATTTGAAACCAAGTCACATAGGAGATATTGGGAGAGTTGATCAAATGCTCGGTCAAAGAGGTAGGTTTTAAGGGGCGTCTTAAAGGAGGAAAGGGAGGTGGAGGGCTTTAGTGAGGAAATTCCAGAGCTTAGGACTCAGGCAGCTGAAGGCATGGCCACCAATCATAGAGCAATGGAAATTGGGGATACGCAAGAGATCAGGATAGAAGGAGTGTAGGTATCTTGGAGGGTTGTTGGCCTGGAGGAGATGACAGAGACAGGGCGGGAAGAGACCAGGGAGAGATTTGAAAACAAGGATGAGAATTTTGAAATTGAGGCTGGACCAGGAAACCAATGTAGGCCAACTAGCACAAGGGGTTATGGGTGGATGGAACTTGGTGTGGGTCAGGGCATGGGCAAGCAGAAAGATAGGCTGCATCGATTAGGTAGTGGAGGATAATCACAACAAGGGCGAGCATCTTCAGATGCAGAGTGAAGAAAGCAGAGGGGAAGGCTTTAAAAAAAAAAGGGCAAGAATAATGTGACGGAGCAGGGGAAGAATCAAAATTGATGCAAACCAATTTTTGTTTAACTTTCTATCATCTGAGGAGTCAAAGATCAATTGGTGCATGGTTCCGTTGCATGAGATTAACTTGGGTTCCATCTGTGGAACAAGGACATACTGTACAGCTTGTGTACACAGTAAACTTTAAGAATTAGGCTGGCAGGGGTCTGTAGTAACTCTTGTTTCCTTTTTGAGCTGACTTAATAAAAATGGATGAACTCATTCTGGTGGTGGGGAATGTGTTTAGACAGAGCTGCAACATGGATTGTAACTCTCCCAGTTAATGAGCATCAGCTCGTGTGGGATTTATAGAGCTGTTTGTGTAGATGTCAGATCCAAGCAAACCATTCAGGGCAGGATGTAGAACAGATGTAGGATTTTGTTATATTAATTAAAAGGAATGACTAAAGGGGGAGGAAACCTTTGGTGGTTTTGAGTCCCCCACTTCACTGGCCCTGGTGCACAGCTTTTATATTGTCAGTTTTGTGGAATCATAGAACGGTGCAGCGCAGAAGGAGACCATTCAGCCCACTGAGTCTGTGCCGGCCCTTTCAAAGAATCATCCGAGCAGTCCCACTCCCCAGTTCTTTCCTCACATCTCTGCATTTTTTCTCCCTTAAGTATTTATCCAATTCCCTTTTGAAGGCTGTTACTGAATCTGTATCCACCACCTTACCAAGCAGTGTATTCCAAATCCTAACCACTTTTTTGTTTTTTTCTGTACTTCCTGCCTGTTTGGATAGTAGAATCTATTCCCAGTTTTCCTCTTGTGTGTTATCTTTCTACGATTCTAATTGGCTCAGATTACCCAGGAACCAATTCAAAACCCCAGCTCCACCCTCCACACCACGGATGGGCATATTTCTCAGCACCTTCTGCTCATGCCCTGTGACTCACACTGAGCAATATCACATGTGATCTCCCAGCATTTACCTAGATCATGGGTGGGAACATCACTCCGGAGTTTTAGCACATAAAATAAGTTTGACACACCTGCGCAGTTGTGATGGGAGTGCTGCACACCAGAGGTGCTGTTTTTCGAAGGAGACACTTGAAGAACCCTGCAATGCTCTAAACCTGGCCTCTTGCACATCCCCCACCCCCTTCGCACTGTCACTGATAACCACATGTTCAATTGTTTAGACCTTGAATTCAACAATTCTCACCCTAAGTATCTCTGCCTCTCTCTCTCCTCCTTTAACATGTTCCTTAAAAATAACCACTTTGATCAAGCTTTTAGTCATCTGTCCTAATAGTTTCTTCTTTGACTTTTGTGTCCACTTTTGTCTAATTATGCCCCTTGAAGCACCTTGGGACTTTTGCTGCCTATATCCTGACTCTCACTGCATCCTGTTTTCACCCATCACCCCCTATACTCACTAACCTACATTGGCTCCCAGTTCGACAATGACTTGATATTAAAAAGCTCACCCTTGTTTTTAAATCCCTCCATAGTCTTGCCCCTTGTCTATTCTGTAACCTCCTCCAACCCTACAACCCTCCGAGATCTCTGTGCTTTTACCATTCCAGCCTCTTGCAGATTCCCAATTCCTTCACTCCACCATCGGTAGCTATGCCTAGGCACTAAGCTCTGGAACTTCTTCTCTAAACTTCTCTGCCTCCCTCTTCTTCTTTCAGACCTATCTCTAACTAAGCTTTTGGTCACCTGGCTGAATACCTCTTTCTTTGACTCGGTGTCAAATTTTATTTAATTACAATCCTGCGAAACACCTTGGGATGTTAAAGATGCTGTATAGATGCAGGTTGTTGCTGTTTTTTCTACATTAAGGGCTCCGTTTCTGGTGGACCTTAGAGATCCAATTGCAATCTTTGAGGAGAGGTGCTGGGGAGTTCTTGTGAAATCCCAGGCAATAGTCCTTGCTCACCAACACCACCAAAAAGAGATAATACATCTCATTTGCTGATGGTGGGAGCTTGCTGTGCATTGATTGAGAAGCCAATTACAGTGACTGCACTTTAAAGTGCCTGTGAACTACTTTGTGGTGCCCTTAGGGTGCAGTAAGGTGCTGGATTTAAAACAAGTCCTTTTCAGCCTGTTTAATGTTATTAGATGTTAACATAATATGGTTCACAATACAACAAGCTTTTGACATGTTAATTCATGTTGGCTTTTGGGTTAAGTATGTATCACTTAGGAGTCAAGGCGGGGTTATCTTTAAACTGCTGGTTAAATATTAAGGGTTGAAAGTGGAACATTAGTTTGGGTCTGATGCACCAGCTGTTAAATGTTAGTATCTCAACAATGAAGTTAGTCTCTTTATTTTACATCACAAGGTTGCTCTGGGTCAGGGCCTCTTTGTAACAGTTTGTAACCCTCATTTCTTTGTAAATTTGCTTTCACGCTCATCAAGTTTTCGTGGGTCAGAGGGGATTGTGACAAATTTGCTTCGCTGCTATTCTCCTGAAGGGGTTGGATCCTGCTGACTGCGCTAAGGTAATGCCTGACCTTCCCCCCCTTTGCGGACTGTGGCTAGAGTCCATTCTCCAACTTTGAACCACACCCTTGCGTTCAAGTCACTTTATGACCTCTCCCCTCTCTATCTCCGTAGCCTCTTGCAGCCCTACAACCCTCCAAGGTCTCTGCGCTCCTTCCGATTCTGGCCTGTTGTGTACTCTCAATTTCATTCAGTCCACCACTGGCAGCCTTGCCTTCATCTGTCTAGACCCTAAGCTTCGAAATTCCCTCCCTAAACCCCTCTTCCTCTCTACATCACTCTCCTGCTTTAAGATGCTCCATAGAATCCCCTGCTTTGACAAAGCTTTTGGTTAGCTAGCCCCAGTATCTCGTTGTATTGTTCAATGTTAAACTTTATCTGACAGTGCTCCTGTGAGATGCCTTGGGATACACTTACAATATTAAAGATATTATACAAATGCAGCTTGTGTTATGTAGAGGGTAATAGATGTTTAGTCAAAATAACAACAGCAACAACTTGTATTTATATAGTGCCTTTAATGTAATAAAACATCCCAAGGTGCTTCATGGGAGTATTATAAAGCAAACATTGTCAATTAGCCACAAAAGGAAATACTAGGGCCGGATGACCAAAAACTTAGTCAAAGGGCTAGGTTTAAAAGTATGTCTAAAGGGAGGAAAGAGAGGTGGAGAGGTTAATGGGGGGGCGGCGGTGGGAGGGGGGGGACTCCAGAGCTTAAGGCTTGGTAGCTGACGTCAACTAATGATGGAGTACTTAAAATCGGGGGTGTTTGAGTGGCTGGGGTTAGAGGAGCGCAGATGTCTGGAAGGGTTGTGGGGCTGGAGATTACAAGATAGGGAGGGCGAGACCGTGGAAGGATTTGAAAATGAAGATGATAGTTTTAAAATCGTATCGTTGGTTAACCAGGAGCCAACGTAGATCAGAGAGCACGGTTGGGGGTGATAGGGGAACGGAACCTGGGGCAAGTTACAACATGGGCACCGGCATTTTGGATGACCTCAAGTTCACAAGGAAAGTGTGAGAGGCCAGCCAGGAGTGTGTTGGAATAGTCAACTTTAGAGGCAACAAAGACATGGCTGAGGGTTTCAGCAACAGATGAGCTGAGACAGGTATGGGTTTTGGGGATGTTCCAGAGGTGCAAATTGGCGGTTTTAGTGATGGTATCTCAACGCTCATATAGGATCACATATTAGGCCTAGACTGAGGAGACAGATGAGAGGGGTTTAAGGAAGTGGTTTGAAGAAGCCGGTGGTAATCTTTGTATTCCAGGCTGATCGGGAAACAGTGAGCAGCTTTGGCAGATGAGAGCAAGACCCAGTAGCAATACTAAGGGAAAATAAATATTTAAAAAAGAAAGATAGCCAGTGTGTTACATGTCACATAGAGAATACTCAATTATTGAGTGGAATATTGACTCCATAATTTAACTCTCAGGCTGTAAACTAGGTGGTGCTCTTTCATCAATACTTCATTCTTGCCTATGAGAGAGTTTGGTGCATAGATATTTAGATATACATGTACAGATAGATGCTATATATATATATATATATATATGTGTGTGTATTTATGTGCATGTATGTAAATATATATTATATATGTATATATGTATATGTAAAGAGCTGTCCCAATAATTAAAATATAATCGTTTAGTTTACCAAAGGGGTTGAATCTCTCCTAAATTAAAACAATAATTTCAAGAAGGGCCCAAAGCAGGTTTGTGGCAGTCTGTAAAGCAAGCTTGACACTACACGCCACACTGAGTTTATATTCCATGTCATGTCATGCTCGGAATTGTGTGACTACTTCCTCTGATGATGGAAAGAGGTGTGTGAATGGGGTTCCAATAAACATTGCCCAGTTTAGGCATACCTTTGGAAACACTGACAGATCTCCCCCACCGCCCCGCCACCCCGTGTGTTTCTCACGGTAAAGTCGGAGGGAGGATGCCCTGTTTTCAGAGCAATAAGGGCCTGTGAGAAAGGCGCAATAGTGAAAGTGTCACAAGAAGTAAGTGTGACATTTCAAGGAAAGTTTGTGCTACATGTGAGATTTCCAAATTTCTGAAGGATTCGATAGGATCAGGGGAGAGGGTGACCATGCAACTGATTTTGTACCAGACAGTCCAGTTTTTAGCTAGTCTGTCCACTGTCTGGTACCGGATGGCTTCACATTGGGTATTTGGATCCTTAGTCCACCTACCTCAGTAAAACACTGGCAGGAGCCTGATACCCCTTCCTTTCCCCATCTACAGCAGCCTCAATGTGTCGGGGGGGGGAGGGGGGGTGGGGGGTGCAAAAAACAGGCTTGTTTTCATACTTTTTCCCAACCCCCGCCCCTTCTTGTATCTTGAACGCCGCTGAATCTCCTGAGTGTGATGATATCACTGTGCTTTTGATGATGTCACCCCTGTAAAGTGATGATGTAATCCTGTGTGTGATGACATCATCCCCTGCGCATCACTATGGTGTCTGGTTTTACCGGCTGAGTGTGCTGGAGCCTGATAAGGTACCTATCCAGTAGAGGAATAGAGAGAAAGTATAAAGCGTCTTTCATAAATCCAGGATAACTTACAGCCCTTTACAGCAAAAGAAGCACTTTTTAAGGTACCGTCACTGTGGCAATGTAGGAAACACTCACACCAATTTTTGCACAGCAAGCTCCCACAATCAGCAATGAGATAATGACCAGTTAATCAGCTCTTAGGAAGATCTAGTGGCACAGTGGATAGCCATCACACCCTCCAAGCCAGAAGCTCTTGGCTTGAGTGTCACCCCAGGACTTGATGGTCATGGAGGGTGTGTCCATAACGTGGCCAAACAGGTTGAGTATCAACCTGAAAATCCTTCCAATATGCCCTTGGCAAGTGGGCGAGTTTCCTGGTCAGCCAGAGCTGTGGGATAGCTGTAGTGCAACAGCCTCCCAAAGACTCCACGTGCAAGCGCTTGCCAAGGGGTGTACTCCATTGCAAGCGTCCTCCTCACTTTGAGTGACTGCCAGAGAGAGAATCAGCTTTTAGTTGGTCTCAACCTCCTCTGTTCTCCTTAAGCCTAGTGCCATGGGACCTTTCATGTCTACCTGAGAGAGCAGACAGGACCTTGGTTTAAACATTTCATTGAAAAGGCATCACCTCCCAATAGTGCAGCACCCCCTCAGTACTGCACTCAGAGCGTCAGCCTTGACTTTTAATGCTTAAGTTCATGGAGTGGGATTTGAACCCACAGCCTTCTGAATCAGGGACCAGAGTGCCACTCATTGAAATACGCAGCGGAATAGCACAAAAAAGAGGGGTCATCATTCTGTAATTTCAGGTCAGACTAAATCTTCATTGTCCTTTGATCAAGGAGCCACACGCATCCTTACACCTTAAATGAGAATGGGCAAAGATTTTCCTCGGGGGACTTGTTCTTGGGTTGGGGGAGGGGAATCCACCAGCATTTCGTACTGGGTCGTAAATGTTAAATATTCAAGAGCTCTTTCTCAATGAACTCTTTGTCAGTCTTGTTTTCTTTTCATCAATATAAAAACAAACCAGCTGGATATTTGTGTGTGTGTTTTAGAGCTGACAGAAGTGGGTGACCATAGAAAAAACAGATTAGCCCAGTGCACTCTTTTAGATAAAACTTTTTGAAAGCAGAGCTGTCAAGCGGAAGGGAGGGTTGTAAAATGGTTTTGTCCTGAAATCTAAATGTTGCCATGTTCAGCAGAGAAAGGGCATAATGAAAACTTTCTCCTACCCACCTTCAGCTTAGCTCAAACAGCATCTTGTTTGCCTCCATGTTGGAAGGTTATGGGCTCAAGCCCCAGTTCACAGGCTTGAGCTACTAAACCAGGTGAATGTATCAGTGAATGGTGGGGCTGCACTATTGGGAGTGTTGTCTGTTTGATGAGATCTTAGACTGTTCAGACAGATTTTAGAGATCCCATGACACTATTAAAGAAAGGCTTGTATTTCTGTAGAATCTTTGAAGTCCACAGAATATGCTAAAGTGTTTTACAGTCAATGAAGTACTTTTTTTCAAATACAGTCACAGTTGTAATGTGGGAAATGAGAAAAGGGGTTGGCCATAATACAAACATACGAACAAAAAAATAGGAGCAGGAGTAGGCCATTCGGCCCCTTGAGCCTGCTCCACCATTCAATAGGTCATGACTGATCTGTCTGTGTTTCGAGCTCCACATTCCCATCTACTCCCAATAACCTTTGATTCCCTTACCTAACAAGAATCTATCTACATCTGCCTTAGAAATATTCAACGAACCCTCCCCCACCACCTTCTAAGGCAGAGAGTTACAAGGTCACACAACCTTATGAGAGAAGAAACTTCTCCTTATCTCTGTCCTAAAAGGGTGACCCCTAATTTTAAAACAGTGTCCCTGTTTTGGATCACCCACAAGAGGAAGCATCCTTTCCGTATATATTTATATGTTATATTATATATTATTATATTGTATATCATATATCCAAACCCACGACCACTACCATCTAGAAAGACAAGGGCAGCAGATAGATGGGAACACCATCACCTGGAAGTTCCCCTCCAAGCCACTCACCATCCTGACTTGGAAATATATCGCCGTTCCTTCACTGTCGCTGGGTCAAAATCCTGGAACTCCCTTCCCAACAGCACTGTGGGTGTACCTACACCACATGGACAGCAGCGGTTCAAGAAGGCAACTCACCATCACCATCTCAAGGGCAATTAGGGATGAGCAATAAATGCTGGCCCAGCCACGTCCCATGAATGAATAAAAAGACATATCCTTTCCATGTATATAATATTTGTAGACAACAATGATTAGGTCATTTTTTTGTGATTGAGAGGTAAATATTGACCTTCCCTCTTTATCAAGTGCCATGGGATCTTTTACATCTACTTGACAGAACAGAGGAGGCCTCGGTTTAACATCCCACCATCCCAACAGTGCAGCACACTCTCAGTACTGCACCGTGAGTGTCAGACTGGATTTTGGTGCTCAAGTCAGCTATTCAAGGCTGAGTTAAACAGCTTTTTGATAGACATGGGAGTCGAGGGTTACGGGGGGGCAGACAGGAAAGTGGAGTTGAGACCACAGCCGGATCAGCCATGATTTACTGAATGACGGAGCAGGCTCAAAGTTCCATGTTCCCATCTGAATGGCCTACTCTTGCTCCTAAGTCCTATGTTTCTATGTTCCTATAAGTCTCTGGAATGGGATCTGAACCCACAAACTTATGACCCGGAGACAAAACTGTCACCCACTGAGGCACCATTGAACACAAATGTCACAGCCTCTCTGTGGGAGCTTCTGAGCTCATCTCCTTTCCATCACAAAGACCACCTCCTTCCATTTCCATCATGCCTTAGCCAACCCGCTGCTCTGGTTTATGCTTTTGTTACTTCGACTATTCTAGTGCTCCCCTGGCTGGTTTCCCATCTTCCCTCCTCCATTCACTTGCAGCTCCTCCAAAATGTTGCTGCTCATGTACTATCATCACATCAAGTCCCGCTCATCCATCACCTCTGTGCTCACTGACCAACATTGGCGCCCAGATCACCAGTGCCTCCAATTTTAAAATTCTCACCCTCGTTTTCAAATCCCACCATCTGTCGCTTTGCCTGTAATCTTCTCCAGCCCCAAAGCCTTGCAAGATCTCTGCGCTCCCCCAATTCTGACTTAGCATATCCGTGATTTTTATTGTTCCTCTATTGGCATCTTCAGCTGCCTTCAGCTGCCTGGTCTCTCAGCTCTGGAGCTCCTTCCCTAAACCTTTCCATCTCTCGACCTCTCTCTTCTCTAGTAAGACGCTCCTTTACAACCTACCCCTTTGACCAACCTTTTAGTCACATGTCCTAATGTCTCCTTCTGTGGCTCAGTATCAAATTTTGCTTTATAATGCCCCTTTGAAGCACCTTGGGATGTTTCATTACGTTGAAGGCATGACAGAATTGCAAGTTGTTGTTGTTGAAAACAGGAGTTTAAGTCTAAGGGGAACACTCAGTGCCTATTTCCCACTCTGCTGCTGCTGCTTTCTCTGCTGGCTAAGGGCACACAATTCTGCATCAACCATTACATGTAAGATTCCCCTCAGTAAAAGCTAGTGGCGGGTGATTGCTGTGGCTCAGTGGGTAGCATTCTCTCCCACCCCTGGGCAAGAAGGCTGCGGGTCAAAACCTGACCACAGGCTGTAGGCCAATCTTCTTGGTGCGGCACTGAGCAAGCGTTAGAGGTGCTGTCTTGCAGTTAAGGGGTTAAACAGGAGCCCCATCTGCCTGCTCTCTCTCGTAGATGGAAAATACTCCATAGCCACTATTTTGATGAAAAGCACAGCACCCTGGGACAATATTAATCCCTCAACCAATGTCACTGTAAACCAGAGCACCCGTCATTATTACATTGCTGTTTGTGGGAGCTTGCTGTGCATTTCCTAAATTACAACAGTGACGACATTTCAAAAGTATGTTATTGGCCATAGAGCACTTTGGGATGTCGTGATGCTGTGAAATATACAAAAGAAACGTAAGTTCTTTCTTAACAGAACGTTTGCTTTTAGGCATCTAGTCATTACCTTTTTTTCAATATTTTAAAGAGTGGCATGAGGGACAAAAGCAGTAGTGTCCTGTACCTTTAAACTATAGCCTCATCCCCATTGATGTTCCTTATTGCACCGGCCAGCTGGTTTTGTGGTTTTTATTAAGTGCCCTGTTTGAATAATGAATACCCAAAGCATGTATCTTTCATGTGAACTCCGCAGCCTTGCCTGTTACACAGTAATAATTGTATGGAAAGGGCGGGGTGGGGGCTTTAAAGGATTAAACCTTCTTGTTCATTCAAAAGCACTGCACTTCAATTCCCAGATGTGTGCTGAGATTCAACCTTAACAGACTCTCCCTGTTCCTTTAATGGATCAAATTCTGGTCCTTCTGTTCAAACGCCACCTTGGCCTTCCCCCACACCCCCACCCACCTCTGCTATCTCTAAATCTCCTTCAACTCTGAAAACCTCCAAAAACTCTGCAGTCCTGGCCTCACGTACATCACAATTTTAACCTTCGTTGGCTGCTCCTTCATCTACCTTAGGCCTAAGTTCTGGGATTCCCTACCTAAACCTCTCCACCTCTCTGCTTCTCTTTCCTCCTTTAAGATGCTCCTTACATTGGCCAACTTTTTAGTTGCTGGTTTTGATATCTCCTTATGTATAGAAGTATAGTGGTTACATTACTGGAGTTTAAATCCTACCAAGGTGTTTCAAGAATCTAAATTGAATTAATTAAATCCATCTGGAATTATAAAAAGCTACTCTCAGTAATGGTGACCATGAGACTACCAGATTGTTGTAAAAACCCATCTGGTTCACTAATGCCCTTCAGGGATGGAAATCTGCTGTCCTTACCTGGCCTGGCCTATATGGGACTCCAGACCCACAGCAATGGGGTTGAATCTTAACTGCCTTGTGAAATGGCCAAGCAAGCCATTCAGCTGTACCAGACTGCCCCCTTCACCGACTGCAATGGCTCAAGAAAGTGGCACCTTCTCAAGGGCAGTTAGGGGTGGCCAATAAATGTTGGCCTTACCATTGTCGCCCATATCCCGTGAAAGGGTAATCTTAAAAATTTATGTAACGTGGCGTCAAAATTATGCTTGATAATGTCCCATCATAGGGATGTTTTACCATGTTAAATGCAAGTTCTTGTTGCTGTTAGTGTGCTATGCAATGGCTTCAGTTTAGTCCCTCTAATGGTGCTAGTCTTGGCCAGGATGGCAGCAGAAGAGGGGATACATTAGCTTTCGAGCCTGCGTGGGTGGATGGAGAAGCATGTGGGGTAAATCGTTCGGGGTTCCCCGCTGCAGGCTGCTATCTAGCGATTCCTGCTGGGAAAAGCATGTGTGTATATTTTTTTGGCAGGATTGTGGTGAGACTGTAAATACCCCCACTTCGGAACAGGCCCACCAGGCTCCTGACAAGGTCCAACTAAGCAGTGGGAGTTAAAATTGGCCCCTATAAGTCTCCTGGGACTTACGGATGTGGAGTGAGGGAACACAAGAGTGTGAAGGTAACCATAGAACTTACCTGAGTCCAACACCTTGCGGGCAAAGTTGGAGGGAGAGAGGAGAAAGCAATCACAATAAATGCAAATACAATAATGGATTCCGGAACTTTTGGAATCCAAAATCCACAGAGAATGTGAGGTCAGATCTCACCACGGCAGTTGACAATTTGAATCCGGGTTATAAATTGTGGAAATTTAAAGCTGGCATCAGTAAAAGTGACCATAAAGCTGCTGGGTTGGTAGGAAGTGAAAAATAACAAGTTCACTAATGCCCTCCAGAGAAGGAAACCAGCCATCATTACCTGCTCTGGGACTCTATATAACGCTAATCTCACACCAACACGATTGACTCTTAATCGCCCTCTGAAATGATCCAGCTCAGATCAGCTCAGTTAAGGATGGCTAATACCCCAGCCTTGCCAGTGATAGCCACATCCTGAGAATGAATTTTTAAAAATTCAATTTCGTTTTGTGTCCCCGGAAAATCAATAAAGATTCAAATAAAGATTTGTAGCTTTCCATCATCTGCTTCCATGAAGGGTATTGATTGATCAGATGCAGCTGATCTGAGGTGCGATATCTTTAGCAGGCTAAATATTTATTAGATCAGTTGAAGCTTCACAGCACACCTGTACACGTAGCCCAAAACCTTCATCACTAAGGCCATCCGCTTCCAACTCTGAAACATTACCAACTCTACCCCTGCCTCGGCTTATCGACTGGGTCATGCCTTTGGAAGCTCTAGACTCCAATGCACTCCTGGCTGGACTCCCCTCGTTCTACGCTCTGTTAACTTGAGATCATCCAAATCCCTGCTGCCTGTGTCTTAACTTGCACCAGCTCCAGTTCCCCTGTCACCTGCGCGCTCGCTGAGCTACATTGGCACCTGACCAAGCAAAGACTTGTTTTAATGTTCTCATCAAATTTTCTCTTCAAATTACCCCCATGGCCTCAACCCTCCCTATCTCTGTAATCCCCACCAGCCCAGCAATCTCCGAGACATCTCCGCTCATCTAATTCTGGCCCCTTGAGCATTCCCAGTTTTAATCACTCCACCATTGATGATACCAGTGGCGGCAGTGTGTTCCATCTACAAGAATCACTGCAGAAACTCACCAAGTTCCTTAGGCAGCACCTCGCAAACCCACGACCTCTGCCACCTAGAAGGACAAAGACAGCAGATAGATGGGAACACCACCTGGAAGTTCCCCTCCAAACCACTCACCATCCTCACTTGGAAATATATCGTTGTTCTTTCACTGTCGCTGGGTCAAAACCCTGGATCTCCCTTCCTAACAGCACTGTGGGTGCACCTACACCACATGGACTGCAGCGGTTCAAGAAGGCAGCTCACCACCACCTTCTCAAGGGCAACTTTGGATGAGCAATAACTGCTGGTCCAGCCAGCGACATCCACATCCTGTGAATGAATAAATTTTAACAAGTTGTGACATACCTACTCACTATAAACTGGGATTGACCCTGAGCCACTGATAATCCATAAGCCTCAGTGTGACATTTGTATGGTGCACTTACCAACTGGACCTTTTGGGCAAGCTACAAACCCAGTCCTAAACACCAGTAGAGGTGTATTGTGCACCATCTTTTTTGTGGCAGTTATGCCAAGGATTTAGATCAGTGAAAAGGTATTGTAAAAATTCACCCCAATGGGTTTTAAGCTCTCTCCTGAGGGCTCACAGACCATGGGGGTCTATTCCACTCCACTGACCACCTTAACCGCTCACAATGGAACCATTTCAAGACCAGTGGGTTCAAGTCTGGCTCCAGAGCCTTGAGCACATCATCCAGGCTGACACTCCAGTGCAGTACTGAGGGAGCACTGCGCTGTAGGAAGTGTCATCTCTTGGATGAGATTTAAATCAAGGTGCCTTCTCCCATCTCAGGTGGAAGTGAAAGATTCAATGGCCACTATTTCAAAGAAGAGCGGTGCCCTGCTCAATATTTATCCCTCAATCAACATCACAACAGCAGATTACCTGGCCATTATCACACTGGGGTTTGTGGGATCTTGCTGTGCACGGGTTAGCTACCGTGTACCCTACGTTACAACAGTGACCACGCTTCAAAAAGTACTTCATTGGCTGTGAACTACTCTGGGGTGTCCTGAGGTTGCGAAAGGCACACTAAGTTATTTATTTAAATTTGTTTTCGAAAACCGATGAATATATTGTGGGACAAAAACCAAAAAAATAGCTGGAAAAACTCAGCAGGTCTGACAGCATCTGTGGAGAGGAAGACAAGAGTTAACGTTCCGAGTCCAAGTCAGAGTCATATATTGTGGGGTTGTTTTTAACTGAGTGTTTTTGTTTTAATAGAAGAAAAATAATGGTGTGATGGGGGACCAGGAAAGGGACTGTGTTGCAATTCTGGATGTGTGTTTGTGAAATAAGCCTTGCAGCTCTGGGTGTGTGAGCGACAGAGAGAGAGAGAGAGAGAGAAAGAGAGAGAGGTGTACAATCAGCAGGAGGCGCCAGAGACCTTTTCCTTATTTTAAAAAACAGAATCTTTCTCTCTCTCTCTCTCTCATTCTCATTAACCGAGCAGCAGCACATTGTGTGTGAGGGATGTACTCAATCAGGCAGACCATCAAATAACTTGCAGGATACAATGATGAGCAGAGTAACATTCAGTGTCCCGAGTACTGCAAGGGAGAGAGAGGGAGAGGGAGGGAGAGAGGGAGAGTACCGAGCTGCTCTTTCTTCACATCTCCCCTTTCTGAAAGAAACTCTCCCCACGACCTTAAATAAAAGAGGCGTTTATCTCTGCATGACTTTTTTGGTCACCGTTATCTCCCTGTGTATCTCCCTGACCTTCCTTCCCGCAAAGTTCAGTCTAAATACAATCCTTTGGCCCAATCTCCCTCCACCCCTACTGCCTGGTCCCATCAGACAGAGACAGAGAGAGAGAGACAGAGAGAGAGGAGATTGTCAGTAAAATGGAAATTCCAGTGTTCTTTTTGAAGGGATGATCACCGCAGGGCAGGAGGTGCTGGGGGTCTATACCATTGGTGGCAGCGACCAATTCCCACTGACCTGGGTGAAATGAATGGATTCCATGAGCCACATTTAACCTTTTTCCTTATCCCTGAAAGACAGGGTAAAACAATAAGAGAAGCGAATGATTTGTTTTACTCGCCCAGCGAACTTCACACAGGGTAGGGGGGCCAGAGAGAAATGCTGTTACTGACTTGGCTAATCCACCCTGACATGTTTGGAGTTTAAACGATGATTGATTGGTTATGGAAATATTGTTTAAAAGTATTTAAACAGCTTGTGTATGCAGCGTGCGAGCACTTCACTCGGCCCGCTGTGTAGGGAACTGTCTTCGCACCTACAGAACTGAAGGAATGAGAGAGGGAGAGAGAGAGAGGGAGAGGAAGAGAGAGGGAGAGGAAGAGAGAGGAAACAGAATCTCCCAAAAGAGAGAGAGAAAAATCATTTTCTTTCTCCGCGGATTTGAAAATGAGCTTTCAAAGTAGTTGCCCGATTGTCAGGCTGAATCTCCTTTCACTGGCTGTCTCTCTCTCTCTCTCTTGGTTAAATGGTTGATCCCGAAGCTTCTCTCACTCTTTCCCCACCCCTTTTTTCCCCCCCAAGTTGTGTGTGAATCTCTCTCTCTCTCTCTCTCTCTCTCCCCCTTGTGCATGTCTCATTTCAGAGGCCAGCCTGGATGTTGGTTCACAGCACATCAGAGAGAGAGTGTGTGTGTGTGTGTGTGTACTGGACTGAAACAGACACATACACACACACACATGCACCAGAATAAGTAGCAGGGATTCACCTACCTAAACAAACACTGACACACACACACACCCACACAGGAGGAGGAGGAGGAGGAGGAGGAATGCAACCGGATTATTCTGAAGCTTTTGCCGTATGGAAACAGAAGGCACAGGTTGAAAATAAACCCTCACTGACTTCAGTAAAACTCTGATGAATATCGAGCAGCCAGGACCTGGCATTGGGGAGAGGACACATCAGCACCCAAGGTGTCTTGTGTCTGTCTCTGTGTGTGTGTGTGTATATGTGTGTGTGTGTGTGTTTCTGTGCTTTTTTGTTTTTCAAAAAAAAAAGAAATTGAGCTCTTGGACGTCAAAAAGATCTAACCCAAGGATTCCAATTCGCCTCGTCGATTTGTGCAGCTACCTTGCAGAGAGCTGGGGGATAAAGTTGTGTCCCTGTAGCACTGCCGAAGGGCTTCCTTCACCGAGGGCTCTCTCTCTCTCTCTCTCTCGCTGATTGATTTATTTCGAGTCCCAGCAACAAAACCGACTGTGAACAACACTGAAGATCAAACTGCCTGTCTTCAGTCGCTAGGGGAACTATTACAACTTGCTGCTGCTGTTCCTGCTGCCGCCTCTCCTCTTAATTTATCCTCACCCAGCTCTTTCAACAAATTACATATATATATATATTTGCCTCGGATCTCTCTCTCTCTCTCTCTCTGTGTGTCTCTCTCTTTGGGAAGTTGGCTCCGCAATCCGACGCACTCCAAATCCTCCCTTGGCCGGCAGTGATATGAGGATGATTTTGCTGACATATCTCGCTGCCTGTGGATTATTCTCTCAAGTTTATGGTGAGTCCTCTCACTTGGAGGGATTACAACTTCCTCGTCTGTGATATTCACCCTTCAGAATGCGAGTTTGGACCGGGCTGTATGTTTTCTGTTCGGGTTTTTTCTCTCTCTGGCGAGACTGTAGAAACCCATTCTTGAAAAGCTGTGTGTGTGTGTGTGTGGGGCGGGGGGGTTTGTGTCTTAAATCTATATCACTGTGTAACAGATGTTTAAACCGCATGAGTTCGCCCTTGACGGTATAATCTGTAAACTTTAGAAAAAAGATTCTGCTTCAGACAGGAATTCAGGTATCCTCGTGCAGTCAAAGAGATTTTTTTTAAACAAATCTGCTTAATAATCTGTAAGGTTGACCCTGTGTGTGTGTGAGTGAGTGTAAAAGGGGGCTTTTTTTTTAGGTTAGGGGGTGCAATTGAGGTTGAGTTCGGGAGCACAAATGCTCCAAGCAAATCACATCCTCCTCGTCTCTCGCACACACGGAAACAACTAATATTCTGCATTTATTCCATATTGTACTCCAATCAAACCGGGGTTTTTTTTTATAAATCAGTATTTGATCATCTTTGGGAATGGGAAGATGTGGGCAAAGTGGAACCTCTTGAGAACTGGGATGGTTTTCTGCGAGTATAATATTTAATGATGGATCGTTTTCTTCATCTCACGGGCGATATTTTCACTGGGTGAAATGTGTGTCCTGAGCAATATTATTAGACCAATGTTGGTGAGAAGGATGGGACTGGGACTCGACGCTCGTCTGGGGTTATGCTGGTGACTGGAAGAGCGAGAGAAAGAAAGAGTGTGTGTGTAAATCTTGAGTGGATCGATAGGGAGATGATGTGAGGCGCTGATGAGAGGTGGGGTCAGTCCACCAGAAACTCCAGACCAACAGGCAGAAATCTCACCCCCAATCCAATCCCCCCAACGAGAGCTCTCACTAAAGCTGGAGATGGAGCCCCTCTGTATGGGCTCACAGGGTGTGATAGAGTTTGGATAGGGAACTCTATGGGCTGACAGGGTGTGATAGAGTTTGGATAGGGAACTCTATGGGCTCACAGGGTGTGATAAAGTTTGGATAGGGAACTCTATGGGCTCACAGGGATGTGATAGAGTTTGGATAGGGAACTCTATTGGGCTGACAGGGTGTGATAGAGTTTGGATAGGGAACTCTATGGGCTGACAGGGTGTGATAGAGTTTGGATAGGGAACTCTATTGGGCTCACAGGGATGTGATAGAGTTTGGATAGGGAACTCTATGGGCTGACAGGGATGTGATAGAGTTTGGATAGGGAACTCTGTGGGCTGACAGGGATGTGATAGAGTTTGGATAGGGAACTCTATTGGGCTGACAGGGATGTGATAGAGTTTGGATAGGGAACTCTATGGGCTCACAGGGTGTGATAAAGTTTGGATAGGGAACTCTATGGGCTGACAGGGATGTGATAGAGTTTGGATAGGGAACTCTATTGGGCTGACAGGGTGTGATAGAGTTTGGATAGGGAACTCTATGGGCTCACAGGGATGTGATAGAGTTTGGATAGGGAACTGTATTGGGCTGACAGGGTGTGATAGAGTTTGCATAGGGAACTCTATTGGGCTCACAGGGATGTGATAGAGTTTGGATAGGGAACTCTATTGGGCTCACAGGGTGTGACAGAGTTTGGATAGGGAACTCTATTGGGCTCACAGGGATGTGATAGAGTTTGGATAGGGAACTGTATGGGCTCACAGGGATGTGATAGAGTTTGGATAGGGAACTCTATGGGCTCACAGGGATGTGATAGAGTTCGGATAGGGGACTCTATGGGCTGACAGGGATGTGATAGAGTTCGGATAGGGAACTCTATGGGCTCACAGGGATGTGATAGAGTTTGGATAGGGAACTCTATTGGCTCACAGGGATGTGATAGAGTTCGGATAGGGGACTCTATGGGCTCACAAGGATGTGATAGAGTTTGGATAGGGGACTAAGCTCAGGAGATTTTCTTCACTACAAATTTCAGTTCATTTCCTCTCATTTCATGGCAACTGGTCTGTGATTTTCTGATCAGTATCTGGTTTTTCCCCAGCCCTCCATCTGCTCCGTCCCTCAGTATCCTCTCTTCATCCACCCTTCAGTTCTCTGCCCCCTCCCTCCCTCCCTCCCTCCCTTCCATGCCCAACCTGACTGAGGAATGAAGAAGTATAAACTGTGGGCCAATCTGTTCTCCCAGATCTCTCCTTTAACACTAAGCTTATTGGATTAAAGAGAAGCCGTATTGTGGGTCCTACGGTTTCAAAATGAACCTCTGCAAGAATCTATTGAAATTTCTCATTTTGATAGGATCAACTCAAAGTAATTCAAATAGACCCCATCTAATTCAAATCATTCATATTAGCTGAACATGTGTCGTCTTAATGCCACCTCCATCACCACACGTTCTCCCCCCGACCCCGACCATCACACTTTCACTGACACAGTGTCATTCCCATTGCTTCATTTAAATGATTGGATAATTCATTTTTTAATGCGAGAAGGGATTTGAAATGAGTGTAGTTAAAGTCTGCACATATCTGTGAAATCGTAAGAGGGCAGAGTTTCCCGACTGTTCTCATCTGCATATCCCAGTTCTGTCAGACCTGCTTCCAGTCTTGAACCTGTCAGAAAAGGAAAAGGGTGAACAGAGGGAAAGAGGAGGAGGAGGGGAAGGAAGGACGGGAAGAGGGGGATTCTGAGAGGAAAGGGAGGGGCAATGGGGGAGAGTAGGGGTCAGATCCAAATCACAGCAGCCTGATTAATCTCGCATTAGGACACGGAAGAGGTTAGGGAGTCGGCGACCAGCTCAGTCTGATGGCTGGGGAACAGAGTTTGGATAGGGGACTCTATGGGTTCACAGGTGTGAAATTGGCTCAATTTTTACTGCATATTGTGGATCCAAATAACTGGTATAAGAAATAACAGTAAAAAAAATTGCTCCATTTGAAAATAGAGCTTTTGCATGTTTGATCCCACTCTCTGTTATTCTCAGTACACCTGTTACACATCAACAGGAATCCCTACCTGTGGTACTTTAACTCAGGCCTTAACTCATTTTGAAATAGTTAATGGTACAAGGAAGAGAATAATTGCTTTGTTATCTGGTCAAAGAGTGAATCTATCCTGAACTCTGGTGACGAGGACAGGCCGCATCAGTCAAAGCACTGAAAACTGAGAGACTCCAACCATACTGATACACTCGATGGCTAAGACTGGTTTATCCAGTCTGACACTGAAAACTATAACTGCGATTGCATGTAAATTTGATCCATCAGATTCTAAATTAGTGCATCAGTGCAGTGGTTAAACTGTTTAATTTCAGCATGACCTGACATGTTCCAATCTCTCCTCTTCCATTCCCCTACGCTTCTGTTGCCCCTCCTTCCTTCCCCCTCCCCTTACCACCTATCCTTCCTCTCCCCTCCTACCCCACCCCTCCTCTCCCCCCCTTCCTCTCTTTCACTTCCCCTCCATCCGTCTCCTTTTCCCTCCTGGAATGTGTCGATCACTGTACATGAGTGGGAGATATAAAGTCAAGGTTGCTTGTGTGTGTATATATGCATGGTAGGGCTCTCACAGTACACCAGCAGCTACCCACCACCTCCCCCACCCCCAGCCGCCAATCCCCACCAATCCTACAGTTTTCATCAACTGATAGGAGATATCAACTGATTACGTTCCGGACCCTCTGTGGCCATTGTGTAACAGGTTCTGCCCATGTCATTTTCTTCTTAAATGAGGAAACCACTTTGGACGCCAGACCACAGGTCAAATGAAAACAAAACACATGGGATCAATGAGGAGGTCGTGGTTACATGAGGCACAGGCACTCATTCTGGGTTTATCTTGCCTCTTAAATTTCCTTTGGTGTCGCACCCAATGATCCTTCACTTTTAAAAGGTGGTAGGGAAGACTGCGGAGGTGAGGGCTTCCAGAGGTTTGCAGTCCCGGGAAACAATGGGTTAGATTGGGAAACAATTCCCTTTTTTCATAATTCATTCTCAGGATGTGAACATCACTGGCAAGGCCTTGGGAAGGTTATGGGGAGATGGCGGTATTAATGCTCTGGGGATATGGGGTTCAAATCCCTTCATGGAATTTAAATTCAATTAATAAAAATCTGAAATTGAAATTTAACCTCAGTAATGGCGACCATTGTTGTAAAAACCCATCTGGTTCACTAATACCCTTTAGGGAGGGAAATCTGCTATCCTTACCTTGGTCTGGCCTAGATTTTTAAAATTCGTTTATTGAGTGTGGGCATCGCTAGCTAAGCCAGCATTTATTGACCATCCCTATTTGCCCTTGAGAAGGTGGTGGTGAGTTGCCACTTACATGTGACTCCCAATCCGCATTACTGTGGTTGACTCTGAACTGAAATGACCTAGCAAGCCACTCAGTTCAAGGGCAATTAGCGATGGGCAACAAATGTGACATCTACGTCCCTTGAGAGAATAATTTTTTAAAAAGTGCTCGTGAGCTGCCTTCTTGAACAACTGTAGAATTGAGCACAGCTGATTGGCTTGCGAGGCTAGTTCAAAGGGCAGTTAAGAGTCAGCCACATTGCTGTCGGTCTGGAGTCACATGGAAGCCACATTACTGGGTAAGGATGGCAGATTCCCGTCCCCTAAAGCACATCAGTGAACCAGCTGGACTTTTTGCAACAAATCCAACAGCCTCATGGTCACTATCAACGACACCATCTTTCTATTTCCACGATTTGTCAACTGAATTCAAATTCTCAAAGTGCTGTGGCGGGAGTTGCACCCGCTCACTCACTGTGAATTAGTTACATAACCGCATAACGAACCATAGCTTTAACCCACAGAGTGTGGTGGAGAGGAAGAGTGCGTAAGGCAGTGGGGGGAATTGGGAGCTTAGGAGGAACAAGAAAAGGAAGTTCAAAGGTACAGTGATTATTGTCAATATAATAGAGAGATAAGAAAGATGATGATGGGGAGAAAGATGTTGGAGGCTCATGCAGAGAGGCAGCACCTGTCCAATAACCCAGCATTGTATTGTATGATGCCCCAGGTGTGTGACTGTTTACCTGCGGTGATTATTGAACCACAGGTCAAGCAAAAGACAGGCAAAAGAATCTTTTCTGTTTGGGTAAATCAGAGACTTCAGTTGATTTGGAATATATTGGACTATTGGAATATATTTCAAATCACCTGTTCCTTAGGTGACAAATCTATATAATATCATCCTGAAAGAACATAATGATATCTGAATATGGTGGTCACTCCTATCACCAGGGAAGGGGGTTTAAAATGACCCCATTTCAATTTCAGCCCATTGAGAATGCAGGGAAAAGGGGAAGCTGTAGTCGGGCCCAGGGACACTTGAACCTCACAAAGAATTTTTAGATGACAGTGTTGGCCCTGAGTCAATAACTCCCCACTCCCCAATGCAGAATCCAGGCCAACAGCCCCCCTGCAGTGCAGTGCTGAGGGAGTGCTGCACACTACTGGAGGCACCATCTTTCAGATGAGGCCCTCTTGGGTGAGTGTTAACCATCCCGTGATCCCTATTTGAGAGAAAGCAGAGGGAGTTCTGTCTCCCCTGAACCCAACATCACTGTTACCGATGATCTGGTCATTTATCTCAATGGTAATTGTGGGATCTTGCTGTGTGCAAATTGGCTGCCCCATTTTCCCCATGTTACAACAGCGACTACGCGTTCAAGGACTTTATTGAGTGTAAAGCACTTGGGGACATCCTGTGGCGATGAAACGTGCTATATAAATTCAAGTCTTGCTCTTCAGTAGTACTGAAAAAAAGACGGGGAGGTGTGCAGGGGATGGAGGTTGTTGGGTGGTGAGGGTAGAGGAAGCTAGGTTGCAATGTACAGAGAGATTGGACCGTTTAGACGAAAGGTGTCACCTAGCAGATAATGTCCCGTTATTGGATCAATCATCATTCATCTTTATTTAATATTTAGATGTCGATCATACTTTCGTAATAAGCAGAGAAAACTGGAACACTAACTGTATTTTCTATAGATTTAATTATTCATTAATATATCTGAAAGGAACATACTGAGGGATAGAGAGTGAATGCAATTAACTAGCTCAGTGAAACTGACAGCACAAATCTGAGCAGGTTCTGTGCTACAGAATGTAATTAATGTACTGAATTGTTTGTAACTCTTTTGTTTGTAGATGTAGGTAACAAATGCAATTAACTAGCTGGCCAAAAAGGCCGACAAGAAAACGACATAATTTATTCTGTCTTTTCCGGATCACCTTTTTTTATTTGGGTCGCACAAGTGTCATCTTGATGTAAAGTTAGGCCACAGGATGTGAAGGGGCAACGAAGCATTGCTGCCATGCTCTGCTCCCCACTCCCCACCTCCCTCCCCCTACCCATCTGACAAAATGAATCCTTATTTCCAACAGCAGGTTGAACAAGCCTTTGTTCCATCAAGAGAAAAACATCTAATTACTGAGTAACATCTGGACCACAGTCTGCTTAATACAAACAGCTGTGTGCTCCCCCCACCCCCCACCCCACTCCACACCTCCCCCACTCCCCACCTCCACACCTCCCCCACTCCCCACCTCAGTGGGTCACATACTCATCTCGGCATCACAAGGTCATGGGTTTCAGTCCCCCTCCTGAGATTTTAGCAGTTCAGGCTGACACTCCCAATGCAGCACTGAGGGAGTGCTACACTGCCAGAGATGTCTTTTTTTTCCCCAGTTGAGATATTAAACAGAGGCTCCCTGTCATCTCGGCAGGAGTTATAAAAGATGCTACGGCTCTGTTTCAGAGAAAAAACAGTTCTCCCTGGTGGCCCCAGTCCAATATTTAACCCTCGACTAACAGCTGGGCCCCTTTCACGTTGCTCTTTGTGGGATCGTGCTGTGTAGTTTGCTACAATTGTTTGCAGTGTTTCCGACATGACAACAAAGGATTACACTTTAGAGGTATTTCATTGGCTGTAAACTGCTCCATAGGTCCTGAATGGTGCTAGAGAAATGTAGGTTCATCTTTACTGTTGGCCACTGTACTGGAGCATGATTCCCACTAGGAGCAGTCAGAGCCTGGAGGATGAGAAGGTGGGAAAATCCACCATTGGAATACAGAGCCCTGGGTGCCACTGGCAAGGAGGCATCTATGGCCCATCTCTAGTTGCTCTGAGGCAGCCTCCCAATGGGAAGCGATGGGACCCCTGTGCCTTTCCGAAATTGTTTCATTTTTAACAACTGACTTGACTGCCTTGTTACCTGGCATCAGAGGGCAGCTGAGAGTCAAGCAAGTAGCGCAGAGCTGGAGTCACACGTAGACCCAGCCCGGGTAAGGGCGGCAGGCTTCCCCCCCACCCTAAAGAGATATCAGTGAAACAAAAATAAAAGCTGAAAATGCTCCGCAGATCTGGCAGCATCTGTGGAGAGAGAAACAGAGCTAACATTTCAGACCAATAACCTATCATCAGAACATTAACGCTGGGCGGAATCGACCCAGATTTGCACAGAGTGCAGAAGCGGGCGGGAAAATAAGTTGTTTCACCCGCCCGCCACAAATGGCATTTTTTGCGCCGCAGCATCCCATTCCCGCCTCATTAATTATGCAGTCGCGGGAAACGCGCCACCTCGCCGGCGGGCAGCCTTCCACTTACCCACCACGCCGTTAGCTACCCCCCCACCGTTTCCTCTCAGAGGGCTCCACATTCAAACTGCAGCCGCATGCTCTCTTCTCAATGCTTGTAGCCCAGGACTGCTCCGGTGAAGACATGGCCCCAAAAGCCAGGAAGAGTGCAGCCCCACCCTCGATTCAGTGATGCATCCCTGGGGTGCATTTTGGACGCCGTGGAGGCCCACCGCGATGTCCTCTCTACCCCCTGCTCTGGCCACAAGAGGCCCATCAGTCTCACCACTCCGGCTCGGGAGGCGGTGGCTGAGACGATCAATGCCAACGCTGCACACAAGAGGTCGGCTATTCAGTGCAGAAAACGGATGAATGATCTCATCCGTGCCGCCAGGGTATGGCAATCATCTTATCACTCTAAACTCACACACTCGCAAGCCCATCACACGTTCACTGCCATCTCACTCACTGCCAGCTCAAGGGACATCACCACTCACTCCCTCACACACACACCCTCACATCTCCATCTGGCCTCATCCCCTCTGGAGACTGCCTCCTCAGCCCTCACCCTCTTGGGGCCACTTGCAGAGATTAACACATGTGCCCCCCCCACACACACAGCCTGGGATACCCCCTTTCCCTAGTACAGCTCTAAAAGTGACATGGCGCTGTCTGTGAATCCTGGCGTTGATGACCGCGAGTGCTGCCCGAAGCGAGGTAGGCAAACGAACCTCGCAGTCCCGAGGGCAGTGCAGCTCGCCAGGCGCACGCCACTTATGTACAGTTGGGAAACACACGCACGCCGACTTGCCTGCATGGTGCTTATAATGAGATGCTAACGTATTAATATCAGGTTCCCGATGTGCAGCCCGCCATTGATGGGTGGAGCAGATGATCGAAAACTGGTTTGCTGCCAGTGTAAACCAGCTCTTTCTTGACCTTATCGCAATATTACCCACTCACGCCCGCCATGGCACCCAACGCCAGCGGGACCGGGTGATTCTGCCCTCTGTCTCCCTCTCTCTCTCCACAGACGCTGCCAGACCTGCTGAGTATTTCCAGCACTTGCAGTTTTTATTTCAGATTTCCAGCATCCGCAGTATTTTTCTTTTGCATTCGTGAACCAGCTGGGTTCTTGTAACCGTCCGACAGCTTCATGGACACTTTTTACTCTTACAGGCGTCGTTGAGTTCCCAGCTCTTGTTGTGGGATTTGACTTCATCAGCTGGTCCTGATAGTCTGGTACCGCAGTCAGCAGCCTACCCTTCAGTCGAGATGCCCTGGCCTCCTTTCAATTGACCTTCCGATGCCCTGTGGTCTACAGCACGATCCTGATCAGGAACTCGAATTCCTGGGTGGGAGTTTGCCCCCCCCCGACCCCACACCTGCCTATTGGCACTGAGGCCAGTTGCAGCGCCTTCACTGATGCCCCAGCTGATTCCTCACAGACTGATGGTCACACACTGAACGTTGTTGACCATCTGTGTGGTGATTCTGGGTGCGGGTGGGTAGACAGGACGGGTGGGAGGAGAGTTGCTGTGGAAAGAAATAAGGAATTTGCAATTCTATAGCGCCTTTCGTGACCTCAGGATGCCCCAAAGCAACTTACAACCATTGAAGTACCTCTAAAGAGGCGTCATGATTATAACGTGGGAAAGGTAGCAGCACACAGCAAGGTCCAATGAAGTATGACCAGATAATCTGTTCTTTAATGATGTTGATTGAGGATTAACTAATGACCACTAGGAAGAACTCCCCTGCTCTTTTTCGAGTCGTAACTGTGGGATTTTTTGGATCCACTCCAGGGCAGCAGAAAGCAATTTAATGTCTCATCCAAAAGGTGGCATCTCTGACAGCACGGCACTCCCTCAACACTGTCACTATGATTGTCAGCCCAGATTCTGGGCTTGCTTCTCTGTAGTGGGACTTGAATGCATGACCTTCTAACTCAGAGGAGAGACGCATTTTCTTTATTTGTTTATGCAAAGTGGGTGTCGCTGGCTAGGCCAACATTTATTGCCCATCCTTAATTACCCTTGAGAAGGAACTGGTGCAGCCCAAGTAGTGTAGGTACACCCACAGTGCTGTTAAGGAGGGAGTTCCAGGATTTTGACCCAGCGACAGTGAAGGAACGGTGATATATTTCCAAGTCAGGATGGTGTGTGGCTTGGAGGGCAACTTCCAGTTGGTGGTGTGACGATCTACCTGCTGCCTTATCCTTCTAGATGGTAGCAGTCATGGGTTTGGAAGGTGCTCCCTAAGGAGCCTTGGTGAGTTGCTGCAGTGCATCTTGTAGATGGTACACACTGCTGCTACTGTGCGTCGGTGGTGGAGGGAGTGAATGTTTGTGGATGGGGTTTAAATCAAGCGGGCTGATTTGTCCTGGATGTTGTCCAGCTTCTGAGTGAATGAAATGTGGATTTGGTGAAGAAATAAACATTGTAAAAAATATGTAACCGAAGTTGCAGATAGGACCGCCAAGAATGAAGAAAAGGGATAATCATCAATTTCCTTTCCATATACTGCAAGTAAATAAGGAGTCATTGGGTTCTCTTTAAGTATTGTAATTTTCCTGAAGCATTTAAGCTTTCAGTCCCCATTCAAAAATACGGCTATTTATATAAGAAATTACAGTATTGAGTGTAAAATGGAAATGTCGGAGGAAGTGAATTGAGTGCTGAGGAGGGCGGCTTATGTCAGGGCTCTTCATGTCAACGGGTTAATGATAGATCAGAGTACAGCGGTAACAAAGTAGACCTGGACTGATCATTCCACATCACTCTCCTCCACCTTCATTTCCTTGCTGCGTTTCCTTTTCTGTGAAGCTTTCTTGGAGAGATAGAGCTCTCAGCTCACTGCTGGAAGCCAGATTGCTACCACTGAGATCTGCCTGGCCAATGTGCCGTAAACCAGGAGGTGGTTTGAAACACGGATACAATGTTAATCCAGCATAGGCCGATTCGAATCCCATTTTCTTCCACTCATTTCCACCCCTCTGCTATTCTGTCCATTCCTCTCCTCTCCTCCCTCCCCTCTCCTCCCCTCTTCTCTCCTCTACTCTCCACTCATCTCGCTTCTCTTCTCTTCTCCTATCTGTCTCGCTCCTCTCTTCTCCAAACCTATCATTTCCTCCCTCCCCCCCCCCCTTCCCCTCTCCCCCCCTTCCCCTCTCCCCTCATCTCTCCTTCCCTTTACCCCACTCTCTCCTCTGGCTCCACAGGTGCCAGCCAGTCTCATTTGTACAGATTTTTTTTCATTCATTCATGGGATGTGGGCTTCGCTGGCTGGGCCAGCATTTATTGCCCATCCCTAATTGCCCTCGAGAAGGTGATGGTGAGCTGCCTTCTTGAACCACTGCAGTCCATGTGGTGTAGGTACACCCACAGTGCTGTTAGGGAGAGAATTCCAGGATTTTGACCCAGCAACAGTGAAGCAACAGTGATACATTTCCAAGTCAGGATGATGTGTGGCTTGGAGGGGAGCATCCAAGTGGTGGTGTTCCCATCTTCCTGTGGCCCTTGTCCTTCTAGATGGTAGCGGTCGTGGGTTTGGAAAGTGCTGTCCAAGGAGTCTTGGTGAGTTTCTGCAGTGCATCTTGTAGATGGTACACACTGCTGCTACTGTGCATCGGTGGTGGAGGGAGTGAATGTTTGTGGATGAGGTGTCAATCAAGTGGGCTGCTTTGTCCTGGATTGTGTCAAGCTTTTGAGTGTTGTGGGAGCTGCACTCGTCCAGGCAAATGGGGAGTATTCCATCACACTCCTGACTTGTGCCATGTCGATGGTGGACAGGATTTGGGGAGTCAGGAGGTGAGTTACTCATTGCAGGATTCCTAGCTTCTAACCTGCTCTTGTAGCCACAGTATTTATATGGCTAGGGCAGTTCAGTTTCTGGTCAATGGTAATCCCTGGGATGTTAATAGTGGGGGATTCAGCGATGGTAATGCCATTGAATGTCAGGATGTGATGGCTAGTTTCCCTCTTGTTGGAGATGGTCATTGTCATTGCTTTTGTGGTGTGAATGTTACTTGCCACTTGTCAGCCCAAGCCTGGGTATTGTCCAGGACTTGCTGCATTTGGACATGGACTGCTTCATATCTGAGGAGTCATGAATGGTGCTGAACATTGTGCAATCATCAACAAATATTCCCACCTCTGACCTTATGATGGAGGGAAGGTGATTGACTAAGTAACTGAAGATGGACACTAGCCTGAGGAACTCCTGCAGTGATGTCCTGGAGCTGAGATGATTGACCTCCAGAATCTACAATCATCTCCCTTTGTGCTAGGTATGATTCCAACTAGTGGAGAGTTTTCCCCCTGATTCCCATTGACTCCAGTTTTGCTAGGGTTCCTTGATGCTACACTCGGTCAAATGCAGCCTTGATATCAAGGGCAGTCACTCTCACCTCAACTCTGGAATTCAGCTCTTTTGTCTATGTTTGAACCAAGGCTGTAATGAGGTCAGGAGCTGAGTGGCCCTGGTGGAACCCAAACTGGGTGTCAGTGAGCAGGTTATTGCTAAGCAAGTGCCATTTGATAGCACTGTTGATGACACCTTCCATCTACTGATGATCGAGGGTAGATTGATGGGGCGGTAATTGGCTGGATTGGATTTGTCCAGTTTTTTGTGTACAGGACATAGCTGGGCAATTTTCCACATAGCCGGGTAGGTGCCAGTGTTGTAGCTGTACTGGAACAGCTTGGCTAGGGATGCAGCAAGTTCTGGAGCACAAGTCCTCAGTACTATTGCCGGAAATTGTCAGGGCCCATAGCCTCTGCAGTATCCAGTGTCTTCAGCCATTTTTTGATATCACGTGAAGTGTATCGAATTGGCTGAAGACTGGCATCTGTGATGCTGGAGACTTCCTGAGGAGGCCGAGATGGATCATCCACTCAGCACTTCTGGCTGAAGATTGTAGCGAATGCTTCAGTCTTATGTTTTGCACTGATGTGCTGGGCTCCTCCATCATTGAGGATGAGAATATTTGTGGAGCCTCCTCCTCCAGTGAGTTGTTTAACTGTCCACCACCATTCACGACTGAATGTGGCAGGACTGCAGAGCATAGATCTGATCAGTTGATTGTGGGATCGCTTTGCTCTGTCTATCACTTGCTGCTTATGCTGTTTGGCACACAAGTAGTCCTGTTTTATAGCTTCATCAGGTTGATACCTCATTTTTAGGTATGCCTGGTGTTGCCTCTGTGATGCCCTTGAACCCAGGTTGATCTCCTGGCTTGATGGTAAAGGTAGAGTGGGCAATATGCCAAGCCATGAGGTTACAGAGTGTGTTCGAGTACAATTCTGTTGCTGTTGAATGCCTACAATGCCTCATGGTTGCCCAGTATTGAGTTGCTAGATCTGTTCAAAATCTATCCCATTTATCACGGTGGTAGTGTCACACAACACGATGGAGGGTATCCTCACTGTGAAGGCAGGAATTCATCTCCACAATGACTGTGCAATGGTCACTCCTTCCGATACTGCCAATCTGTGGCAGGCAGGTTGGTGAGGATGAGGTCAAGTATGTTTTTTCCTCTTGTTGGTCCCATCACCATCTGCCGCAGACCCAGTCTAGCAGCTATGTCATTTTGGACTTGGCCAGCTCCATCTGTAGTGGTGCTATTGAGTCACTCTTGGTGATGGACATTGAAGTCCCCCACCCAGAGTACATTCTGTGCCCTGGACACCCTCAGTGCTTCCTCCAAGTGGTGTTCAACATGGAGAAGCACTGATTCATCAGCAGATGGGGGCAGTACATGGTAATCAGCAGGAGGCTGCCTTGCTCATGTTTGATCTGATGCCATGAGACTATATGGGATCCTGAGGACTCCCAGGGCAACTCCCTCCTGACTGTATACCACTGTGCCGCCACCTCTGCTGGGTCTGTCCTGCCGGTGGGACAGGGCATACCCAGGGATGGTGATGGTGGAGCCTGGGACGTTATCTGTGAGGTATGATTCCGTGAGGATGACTATGTCAGGCTGCTGCTTGACTAGTCTGTGAGACAGCTCTCTCAATTTTGGCATAAGCCCCCAGATGTTAGTAAGTAAAATTTTGCAGGGTTAACAGGGCTGAGTTTGCTGTTGTCATTTCCGGTGCCTAGGTCAATGTTGGGTGGTCCACCCAGTTTAATTCCTTATACATTTGAGTGGCTTGCTAGGCAATTTCAGAGTGCATTCAAGAGTTGATCATATTGCTGTTGGTTTGGAGTCACATGTAGGCCAGACTTGGTAAGAACGGCAGATTTCCTTCCCTGAAGGGACATTAGTGAACCAGGTGAGTTTCTACCACAATCATTTCATGGTCGTTCCAGATTTTATTGATTGAATTTAAATTTCGCCATTTGCCATGGTGGGATTCGAACCAGAGCATTACCCTGGGTCTCTGGATTACCAGTCCAGTGGCAGTACCACTATGCTACCGTCTCCCAGGATCTTCTGTGTGGGCCTGACCAATGAATGTTATTAGGCTGCTTACCCACAGTGGGCATCACAATGGAAGCAAATGTGTTTTTAATTAATAATTTCTTGGGATGTTGGCAAGGCTGGCATTTATTGGCCATCCTCATCCTCCTTAGGAGGAAGATGGGAGAGTGGAGGAGAGAAGAGCAGAGGAGAGGGAAGGGGAGGGGAGAGGCGAGCTGGTGATGGGCCTTTTTCATGAACACTGCGGTCCATGTGGTGAAGATGTCACCATTTGCGTCTCCGTCTCTCTCTCTTTCTGCCTCATTCACACAGGCTCACAAATCTCTCGATGGGTGATCGCAGGAATCCCAGCCCATCGTCTCACCCCCTTTCCCAGGTTTGCTGAAGCCAGTTGCTGTGCCCCAGTTGTAACCTCCTCCGGCTTCTCTGGATCAGCTAACCTGAAAGTGCCACGTTCTGGAGGGTTTAAAATCACATTGCGAGGGGCATTTAGCTCACCAAGGAAGAGAGAATAAGCACAAACCTGGAATTCACCTGCACTTCCGTAGGGCCTTTCAAGACCACAGGACATCCGAAAGTGCCATGCAACAATGAAGTGTGGTCACTGCTGTAATGTCGGGAGCCTGACAGCCAGTTTACACACAGGAAGCTCCAAACAAACAGCAATATGAAAATGACCAGATAGTCTGTTATTAGTGACTTTGGTTGAGGGATAACTGTTGGCCCAGGTCACTCTCCTGCTCTGTTTCGAAACAGTAATGTGTGATTTTTCACACCCACCTGAGAAGCAGCCATGGATTAAAGTCTCATCTGAACGTAGGCGCCTTTGACAGCGCGGCACTCCCTCAGTATCGGCGGGATTTTTGTACTCGACTTTCTGGCCTGGGCCTCAAACCCCACAACTTTATGACTCAGAGGCGAGTGTGCTACCAGCTAAGCCACAGATGATACCAAAATATACAAGCCCTTAGAATCTGGTGGGGTGGGGGGGATTGTCTATGCAGAAAATGAAAGCGCGAGGCAGAATTTTCAAAAGCGAAGGAGCTGCTTTGTACTTGTAAAAGCAGATTGAAGGATGGCCCCTGGCTTCTCCAGAGCATTGAAATGTCTGCGGTTCGTCTTCAAAACCAAGAATTGATTTAGTTAAAGATGACATTTTAACAAGAGAAAAATAATCCATATTATTTCACTGTGAGCTTGAAATTGATCTGATTGCGTCAGTACTAAGTCCTAATGTAGCAAAATAAATATTTCATGCACGTAATAGTAAATGGAGGAGTGGGGCCGATTGGGGATCAAAAAGGGGATTTACCCATGGAGGCAGGTGCCACGGCTGAGGTATTAAATGAACCTGTCTTTGCCCAAGGAAGAAGATGCTGTGCCGACCATGGTGAAGGAGGAAGTAATCCAGATATCTGAAGGCTTTAAGATTGTTAGGAAGGAGGTTTTGGTTAGGTTGTCTGTCCGTAACGTTGATCAGGCACCGGGACCGGATGAGGTGCATCCGACAATACAGAGGAAAGTGAGAGTAGAACATTGACCATAATTTCCCAGTTTTCTTTGGACTTTCAGATGGTGCCAGAGGACTGGAAAATTACAAATGTTACGCCCTTGTTGGAGAGTCCAGGACTCGGGGGGGCGGGGGGGGCGGATTAGCGTGAAAATTAAGACCTCACGGGGTGAAATTAGGAAACACTTCAACACACAATAGGTGGTAGAAGTTTGGAACTCTCTCCTGCAGAAAGCAATTGATGTTAGATCAATTGTTCATTTTAAAACTGAGATTGATGGATTTTTATTAGCCCAAGGTATTAAGGGATATGGGGCAAAGGTGGGTTAGTGTCCAGAGCAGCCATGGTTTTCTTGAATAGTAGAAGAGGCTTGAAGGGCTAAATGGCCTCCTCCTGCTCCTATGTTCCTATTGCATGAATATAACATTTTCTCCACACCAGTGTCCTACCCGTTACTAAGGTTACCAGGCCTTCAGCAAAATTAGGGCCAATTCTTGCCTCACGGATTGGACTGGGAACTGCCCATATTGGACCCTGACAGTCAGATAAGACTTCCCATCCCTTTAGTATGTGCTGGATTTTAACTTACATCCTCGAGCTGAAAAGCCATTGTCCAGATCAGTGTACATACCCAATCCTTACTAAGGGCAGGTGAAGCGATGACATCGCTGGATTCACAAATCGGTGATCTGAACCACGAGTTCAAATCTCTCTCTGGCAAATTGAGAATTGCAAACCGGATTAGAGATGAAATGGAGGCTCGTGGGAAGCACATGAACATGAGAAATAGGAGTAGAAATTGGCCATTCGGCCCCTCGGGCCTGTTTTGCCATTCAGTAAGCTAATGGCAGGTCTTCTACCTCAACTCCACCTCCCCACCCGCTCCCCAGATCCCTTAATTCCCTCAAGAGTACAAAACTCTTGTCGACCTACCTGCCTTGAATATTCTCAATGACTGGAGCAGGGAATTCAAAAGATTCACAACCACCTGGGCGAAGAAATTTCCCGTCATCTCGGTCTGAAATGGCTGACCCCTTACCCTGAGACTTTGACCCCTAGTTATAGGTTCTCCAGCCAGGGGGGTGGGGGGGGGATTCAAGCCAATGTTATGAGCGGAATTTTAAGCTGGTGGGGTTTTACGGTCCTGCCAAAGTCGCTGGACTTTTGAATGATTTGTCGTGTTTTCCAGGCCCTGGCCCCACCGAGATGGAGCCATTAAATTCCACGCGTGTGTTTCAGTGGGATCAGTGCTCGTCCTGCTCAACATTGGCACAGGCTGTTTGGGGCTGTTCCTTGTCCTGTAGACTTTATGTAATTCTATGTAGAAAGAAACGTTTGTTAATTGGAGGCTATAGTAAATCAGGCAGCTTTCTTTGTCACAAGCCTACAATTCAAAAAATCTCTTCTGTCACCAAAACTAACTCATTGTGGAGATTACTTTCATGTTTAATGCAAAGTGACACAGAAATGGACAAGCATGAAATTAAAGGCAGGCGAATGTTTTATGAAGCCCATTTCTTTGAGGAAGACACATGTTTGCACTCTAGTGACCTCCGCCTCTGACGTAGGGAGAGATTTTAAGTTCGGCAAGTCTGCTGATTTTTTAAATATTCTGTTCAATGGATGTGGGCTTCGCTGGCTGGGCCAGCATTTATTGCCCATCCCCAGTTGCCCTTGAGAAGGTGGTGGTGAGCTGTCTTCTTGAACTGCTGCAGTCCATGTGATGTAGGTACACCCACAGCGCTGTTAGGGAGGGAGTTCCAGGATTTTGACCCAGCGACACTGAAGGAACGACGATATATTTCCAAATCAGGATGGTGTTTGGCTTGGAGGGGAACTTCCAGGTGGTGGTGTTCCCATGTGCCTGCTGCCCTTGTCCTTCTAGTTGGTAGATGTCGCGGGTTTGGAAAGTGCTGTCAGGTGAAGCCTGTAAGTCAATGGGTGGAGGATGAAACGCACACTGACATGTGAGAGACTGTAGCGAGAGAGCTGGCACTACGAGAGCCATCGCATGGATCGCTTTCAAATGTTTTCTCCTTCAGTCTTCCACTGCTCGAAGCCTTTTACGTCTTGGAAGCTGGGTGATGGGTGGCAGTGCAGGGCCACACTAAGGTTGAAAGAGATGAGAAAGAACCTGCATTTATGTAGCGCCTTTCATGACTAAAGGCCATCCCAAAGCGCTTCAAAATTAGTCATCCCTGTTTTAAATTAAACTAAACTAGGCAGCTAAATTTTTCACAGCAACGTCCCACAAACAGCAATGTGATACTAACCGAATAATCTGGTCTGATGATATAGGCTGAGAGATAACTATTGGCCCAGGACATCGGCCAGAAGGCCCCTGCTCTTTTCAAATGAATGGTCTCGGGATCTCTTACATCCACCTGAGAGGGGCAGACAAGGCCTCAGTTTAAAGCCTCCCAACAGTGCATCACTCCCTCAGTACTGGCACAGGGCAGTTTAAGCCTAGGGCCAGGACTTTTATGGCCGCTCCGCGATGTGTCTCCCCCACCCCGGCGGATGTGCTGAGCCATTTAAATCTCCACTCAGCTCGGTGGGGCCACAGTATCCAGCTGGGTGGGAGGCGCTGTCAGATCCTGGCCTAGGCTTTCTACACTAGTCCCTGCTGTAAGCAAAAGGCAAAGGTGCTAACCCCTGAGTTACAGCTGATCCCTTAGACAGGCAGCCTACACGTAGGCATCTTTGGGGATTTAACTTCCGTAAGGTTCTCCCATCGTAAGGTGACTTGCACTTTGCATCTCCAAAGCTCTGCCGATGACTTCGCTGGTCGAGTCAGTGAGGACGCGTGAGCCCTACAGGCCAATCGAGTTACAGTTTGGATCTCCAGCCTGCGCTGAACCAGCTGACCTCAACCAGGGCATGGTTAGGGAGGAGTTTAAAAAAAATTAGGCAGGGCTCTTGCTCTGGATTTACTGCCCAATACACTCTTGCTTAGCAGGTTCTTTATGGACATTGGGAAAGGACATGATTGGCTGCAGTCACGGTGAACTGCCCCATGCTCAAATAGCCAGTCAGCAACTTAGGCTCTCACACATGAAGAATGCTTAGGTGGGGAGGAAGGAAGACTATTCTGTAAGAAGATAATATCTGTGATAACAACAACCTGCATTTATAAAGCGCCTTTGATGTAGTAAAACATCTCAAGGTGCTTCCTAGGAATGTTACCAAATACAATTTGACACTGAACCACCTAGAATGGTATTAGGACAGGACATGGTAGGTTTTAAGTCATATGATCATATGAGGGAGAGGCAGAAGATTTAGGGAGAAAAGTCCTGAGCTTAGGGCCCAGGTAGCAGAAGACAATTAAATTAATTAAAGTAATTAAAATCAGGGATGCTCGAGAGATCTGAATTAGAGGGGTGCAGATGTCTCAAATGGCTGTGGGGTTGGAGGAGATTGGAGAGAAAGGGAGAGGGTGAGATCATGGATAGATTGGCACACGCGGGTGAGAATTTTAAAGATGAGGCATTGCGGGATCAGGAGCCAGTGTGGGTCAGCAAGCACAGGGGAAAGCTCAGTTACCATGTTAGTCTCATTTGTAACATGCAGATTAGCTCCAAAGGTTTGGACCATTATCTGGGGATGCGTGCTCTTTCAAAACTCCTATATCTTTTTCCAAGTGGAGGGCACTGGCTCCCGTTTGTAGCCAACATCTGTCAATGCAACAAACATTCATCACCGGAGCCAGACAGGACCCTCCTTCTCCTGGGAGCACTTCCACAAAAGTGTTAAAGAGTTCAGATTACTTTAGCGGAGCTGCCTAATGACACATTGCCCAGCAATCAGCTAACTCTGGGGCTGCTATTAACTTGCTCCTGATGCACTGCTGTCACCTTAATTTGTGTCTTGGCATCCTGACGCTGATGAGAGAGGGATCTCTGGACTAAACTAATCTGTCTTTCTGTACTTCACAGTCACTACAACATGGATAATAATAACTCTTTCAGTCTCTTTGATGTGGTGTTATAAATCAGGTCAGTCAGTACCAACACTCCACTCATTCCGAAGTCAGATGCTAATTTTATGCACATTCTTTTCTCATTTCTCTCTTTCACTCCTCTCCCCAATTCCTTCCCCTGCTAACCCTTGCTGGGTTGCACATATACAGATCCCAAGTACCTTGACCCAAGGAACAGCCGTCATGCCTGTTTCTGAGAGTTGTGGCACGATAGTCTCTCATAGGGTATCAAACGGAAGCAGCGCTCCAGACTGCCGCTGATGAGAGAGAGAGAAAGAACATTAGAGAGAGAAAGAGAAATGAAGAACGTCTTACACTTTCAGAGCGCCTCTCAGGTGCAGGACATCCCAAAGTGCTTTACAGCCAATGAAATCATATTTTGAAGTGTAGCTGCTATTGTAATCTAGGAAATGCGGGGAGGCAATTTGCGCATAGAAAACTCCCACAAATTACAATGTGATCATGACCAGATCATTTTTTTGGTGATGTTGTTTGTCAATGTTGTCCAGGACACATGGGAGAACTTCCCTGCGCTGCCTTGAATAATGGGTAATGTCCAGCTAGAGAACTGGCGTAGATTTGACATTACATCTGAAATACAGCACCTCCAATAATGCAGCACTCCCTCAGTACTGCACTGGGAATGTCAGCCTGGAGTATGTGCTCATGTACCTGGAGTGGGACTTGAACCCATAACCTTCTGTCGCAAAGCCAAGAGTGAATGACGGAGGGGATTGCGGGAGAGAGAGAGAGATGATCTCTCTATCACACAGATATGTCTGCATGATGTTTTTAAAGTGCTTCTATAAGCTGCATGACATGTTTGATGTAAATCTTTTCATAACTCAAATTGGATTGGACATTTTCTAAGGTCAATTACTCACAAGGGCAGTGTACTTATTAAGACGAGAATTCCAATGAACCAAGCATTTGCCTATTACAATTTTACCTCAAAGACACACTGCTGGCTTTACCATTATCTCTGCTGAAATGCTACAATTTCATTGGACCCAATTAGATTGAACAGCACAAGATCCAAGCATCACATGTCAACACTAAATCCCAGACTACACCTTAAGAGAATTTTTCCTTTTTTTGACATTGGCGTCAAGTTTTCTTGTTTTTTTGGGAGGAGCTTCATAGTTTGGTTGGCTTTACTTCATGGTTCAACTGGTTGTTGGTGGTTCTCCCATCCCTGAGTTTGAAGATTGTGAAGTTCAGTTAGAGTTTTAGCTCCTGATCTGTGCTGGTTGTCTGCTACAGCAATGACCTTTGCATTCTTCCCCTTGGAGAAGCACTGGAAGGATTTGCAGTCTGGCAGGGTGCGATTCTTATTGTTTTCATAGGAACATACGTACGAACATACAAATTAGGAGCAAGAGTAGGCCATTCAGCCCCCTCAAGCCTGCCCTGCCATTCAATAAGATTGTGGCTGATCTGATTTTGGCCTCAATGCCACCTTCTTGCCCAGCCTCTATATCCTTTGACTCCATTGTCAATCAAGAATCACTCTAACTCAGCATTAAAATATTCAATGACCCAGTCTCCACTGCTCTCTGGGGAAGAGTTCCACAGGCTCCGATCCTCTGAGAGGAAAAATTCTCCTCATCTCTGTCTTAAATAGGAGACACCTTATTTTTAAATGGTGTCCCTTAGTTCTATTCTCTCCCACAAGGGAAAACATTCTTTCAACATCCATCCTGTCAAGTCCCCTCAGGATCTCATTTGTTTCAATAAGATCACATCTCATTCTTCTAAACTCCAATGGATACCAGTCCAATTTGTCACCACCTGATCTGAACCACAAATATGGCCCCTAACCTGAATCCAAAATAGTGTTTCAACCCCTGCACACTGAACACTGTCCCAGCACCTGAACCCCAAATACTGTCCCAACCCCTGAACCCAAGCACTGTCCCAACCCCTGAACCCCAACACTGCCTCAGCACCTGAAACCCAAACACTGTCCCTTCAGCTGAACCCAAACACTGACCCAACCCCTGAACCTAGACACGGTCCCAGCCCCTGAACCTAAACACTGTCCCAACTGCTGAACCCTGAACACCATCTAACCCCTGAACCCCGAACACTGCCCAACACCTGAACCCTCAACACCATCTAACCCCTGAACCCCGAACACTGCCCAACACCTGAACCCTCAACACCATCTAACCCCTGAACCCCGAACACTGTCCAACCCTAACCCAGAACCGAAACATCACTCCAACACACTTAGCCCAAACCCTACCCTGACTTTGACCTGGAACCCACCTTCCATGGCTATAACCATCTTTACCCCAGCTGATAGGTGGGCTAGTTTTGTATAGTGGGAGATGTTTTATGTTCTCCCATAACCTGGACCATGATGGATAATTGGGCACCGAAATTTACTGGATGCAAGGATCCAAGAATTCAGAATCAGAGCTCCAATCTCTGCTCACTAGGACTGTCTGGAGTGAGTCTTCAAATCTGGAACGCCTGACTCAAACGTGAGGAATGCGACTACTGAGGCCAAAGCATTACTCCATTTTGTAGGATTTGTTTTTAAATTATTCGTTCCTCCAATGTAGGCATTGCTGGAAAGGCAATCTCTTATTGCCCATCCCTAATTGCCCTTGAGAAGGTGGTGGTGAGCTGCCTCCTTGAACTGCTGCAGTCCCTGTGGTGTAGGTACACCCACAGTGCTGTTAGGGAGGGAGTTCCAGGATTTTGACCCAGTGACAGTGAAGGAACGGTGATATATTTCCAAGTCAGGATGATGAGTGACTTTGAGGGAAACTTCCAGGTGGTGGTGTTCCCATCTATCTGCTGCCCTTGTCCTTCTAGATGGTAGTGGTTGTGGGTTGGGAGGTGCTGTCGAAGGAGACTTGCTGAATTTCTGCAGTGCATCTTGTAGATGGTACACACTGCTGCTACTGTGTGTCGGTGGTGGAGGGAGTGAATGTTTAAGATGGTGGCTGGGGTGCTGATCGAGCGGGTTGCTTTGTCCTGAATGGTGTCCAGCTTCTTCAGTGTTGTAGGAGCTGCACTCACCCAAGCAAGTGGAGAGTATTCCATCACACTCCTGACTTGTGCCTTGTAGATGGTGGACAGGCTTTGGGGAGTCAGGAGGTGAGTTACTCACTGCAGAATTTCTAGCCTCTGACCTGCTCTTGTAGCCACAGTATTTATATGGCTAGTCCAGTTTTGTTTCTGGTTAATGTATCGATTGTATCGATTAATAAACAAAGTCCTGCCTTCTTCATGATTTCTTAAGGACTCTTGGTAGATCAGCGGCTGTAATCAAAAGCTTTCAACTGACTCCAAAACAACACAACAGCCAGACAGTGTTAGTTTGGATCACACAGGCTGAGAGAAGCTGGAACCATGCTGGAGTGTGCAAGAAACAGACTTGGGTCCCATAGCGCCCCAGGATGTTGATGGTGATTATCTTTAGGTTGCACAGTCTGCCTGTTCTGATGGATGTTAACAATCTCATTTTGAAGGAGAGTAGGGGAGTTTTCCTGGTGTCCTGGCTAATATTCCTCCCTCAAATCACATTCACCAAAACCACATAGACATATTCATTCTTTCACAGGATGTGGATGTCACTGGCAAAGCCAGCATTTGTTGTCCATCCCTAAATGCCCTTGAACTGAATGGTTCAGAAGGCATTTAAGAGTCAACCACATTACTGTGTTTCTGGAATCACATGTAGGCCAGACCAGGTAAGGATGGCAGATTTCCTTCTCTAAAGGGCATTAGTGAACCAAATGGGTTTTTGCAATAATAGATGGTAGTTGCCATGGTCACTATTACTGAGAATAGCTTTATATTCCAGATTTATTAATTGAATTTAAATTCCACCAGCTGCCATGGTGGGATTTGAACCCACGTCTCCAGAGCATTAGCCTGGGCCCCTGGGTTACTAGTCTAGTGACATTATCTCTAGGTCACTGTCTCCCCTCTCCCTGTCTCCCCTCCGGTCACTCATCTTGTTGCTGTTTGTGGGATCTTGTTGTATTAAAAAATGGCCACCATGTCAGCTTCCATAAGATTGGCCTACATACTTCAAAGTAATTCAATTAAAAATGTGGTGAGGCGCTATGGGACCCAAGTCTGTTTCTTGCACACTCCAGCATGGTTCCAGCTTCTCTCAGCCTGTGTGATCCAAACTAACACTGTCTGGCTGTTGTGTTGTTTTGGAGTCAGTTGAAAGCTTTTGATTACAGCCGCTGATCTACCAAGAGTCCTTAAGAAATCATGAAGAAGGCAGGACTTTGTTTATTAATCGATACAAGCCCCCTCTGTCTTTCTCCAAAAAGATGCTCTGTTGCTAAGTGAGCAGGGTTGACTGGATTTACCATGCGAATGAATGCGGAGTGAAGTGAACTGAGGGAGATGCTCGGGGCAAAACACAGCGCCAGCTATGAATCACCCGTCTCGGTTCGAACTTGCTGTTCTGTGTTTACCTCGATCTCTTTCCTCTCCCCCCCCACCAACCCCCCACCACCACCGCCACATCCCCTCCTGCCCCTGACAACCCTTCCGCCCCCCCACCACCCCCCCCCCCCCACCACCTCTCCACTTGTTCCCTCCTCTTCACTGTTGTTGAATCCCTTTTTGTTTCAGTTTCTTCCTTTCAAAGCCCCTTTCAAAATGTCCTATGAAGTGCTTTCACTGAAAAGGTCATGAAACCAAGACTCCACTTAGAAAGACAAAACATGGGCTGGACTATGGAGCCAAATTACCAGCAACGTCAGGCTAGTTGAATAACCCACTTTTAAAACGGAATGATTAATACCTTCTGTTTTTTTTAAGAGGGTGAAGTGCAGTGGAAAGAAACTTCACACTCGTTTGAATCTGTCTTGCTAAAGGAATCCAAGCATTGAGCAGTTTCTCTTCACTCACAAGTTACTGCCAAGCTCTGAATGAAAGCAAGATGCAGGCCTCTTCAGTCGGAGTTTTGAATTGTCGGCCTCTCTTGATTTTGAGGTCATCTCAATTGTTTGGTGTGTTGCACTTGTTTACTTTCAGACAACTGTGCTGTTTCCTAAGTGGGTGCTCAGTTGGTCTGCCCAGAAGCTTGAAGGACAGGGAAAGGGTGAAAGGTCGCTGTCCGTTGTATGACAGATCCAATCGGAGCCAAAAAAAAACCCACGCCCATTGATTCCTGGCTACAGGTTTGGTCCTGGCGTGGCCTCGGTGTCTCTGGGCTTTAGGGAAAGGGCAGAAGAAACAGCCAGGGTTTGTTATTCCCTGGTGAGTGTGTGCTCAGGAGGGGGGAACGCAGAGACGGTTGGTTAGGGAAGACCTTTGTGGACAAACAGCTTTTAACAACGTGGCTAATTATTCTCGAATCGGAAGGTGCAGGGTGCACTCCTGGGACCTGAGCACATAATCCACACTAAAACTTGCCGGTGTCCACACTGTGGGAGTGCCGCACTGTCGGAAGTGCCAACATTTGGCTGAGACGTTAAATGCATCTGCCCATTCAAGTGGATGTAAAAAAAAATCCCATGGTCACTATGTTGAAGACCAGGGAATTCCTCCCTGGTGTCCTCACAATATCAACATCATAAAAACAGATTACCTGGCTATTGTTTTTTGGGATCTTCCTGTGCACAAACTGGCTGCTGCATTTTCCCCATTATAACAGTGACTACACCACAAAAATACTTTGTTGGCTTTGGGACATCCTGAAGATGCAGCTTTTCTTATCTGAAGCTTGCTGCCTCTGCCTATAGGGCCGCACATGAAGAATGGCCACCGGGAGGCCATACTGTAGACCAGATGTTCCCCTTTGAACAATATCCCAGCGCACGTCAGCAGTGAGAGGTCAGAAGAGCAGTGAATTGGAAAAAAGACCGGCTGCTCTAGCCTAACTCCACAGAAATAAACCATGAATACATCGCCCAAATGTACATTTGGACCCGGCAGGGAGGGAGGTGATTAGGGGCTTTCATCTTGGCTTGCAATATTTTGCAGTAAATGTAAATTATGCAATGCCAAAAACAACTTTTGTACTTAGTAACGCCTTCTCTTTTCATGACTAGTTTCCATAGTAATTGGAGTCATCCAAGAACAATATTCTCTACAGTTGAAGTCATCTCAGTCTCCACTTTTCTTTAGCCAAGCGAAATATGGTTGGTGATCCCATTGAAAGTGTTCACAGCTCTCATCGGCCCCCCCACAGAGCTTGTGAGTGTCTCAAGCACATTATTCACACCGACCAATGCCTCCACAAGGTCACGCCTCCCTAACTCAGTGACTTCCATCGTGCACTTGTGTCCACACGCAACTCGCACTCCACTGAGGCTGCTTATGCCTTGTTCACTGCCCTCTTCACTCCACCAATGATGGCCTCCCTGCCACTCTACCCCAGTAAAAAGCTGCCCACCATCTATATTGTCCCAGCATGGTCCATTGGTTCCAAGTAAAGCTCCCTCTACACTGTCCCCATCAAACACTCCCAGGGCAGGTACAGCACGGGGTTAGATACAGAGTAAAGCTCCCTCTACACTGTCCCCATCAAACACTCCCAGGGCAGGTACAGCACGGGGTTAGATACAGAGTAAAGCTCCCTGTACACTGTCCCCATCAAACACTCCCAGGACAGGTACAGCACGGGGTTAGATACAGAGTAAAGCTCCCTGTACACTGTCCCCATCAAACACTCCCAGGACAGGTACAGCACGGGATTAGATACAGAGTAAAGCTCCCGCTACACTGTCCCCATCAAACACTCCCAGGACAGTTACAGCACGGGGTTAGATACAGAGTAAAGCTCCCTCTACACCGTCCCCATCAAACACTCCCAGGGCAGGTACAGCACGGGGTTAGATACAGAGTAAAGCTCCCTCTACACTGTCCCCATCAAACACTCCCAGGACAGGTACAGCACGGGGTTAGATACAGAGTAAAGCTCCCTGTACACTGTCCCCATCAAACACTCCCAGGACAGGTACAGCACGGGGTTAGATACAGAGTAAAGCTCCCTGTACACTGTCCCCATCAAACACTCCCAGGACAGGTACAGCACGGGATTAGATACAGAGTAAAGCTCCCGCTACACTGTCCCCATCAAACACTCCCAGGACAGTTACAGCACGGGGTTAGATACAGAGTAAAGCTCCCTCTACACTGTCCCCATCAAACACTCCCAGGACAGGTACAGCACAGGGTTAGATACAGAGTAAAACTGCCTCTGTGTTATAGAGTTCAGACCAGACTGTACAGTTCCAGACAACCTGCATGATATAATGAATTTACCAAACCGAGACGGGGGCAGCCTCTAAATTGCAAATATATCACAATCCTATTTCCTGTCTTTACAAAAGGTCACAGTAGCTACGAGTAAAGCTGGTACTTGAGCAGTGTTTCTGGACCGTATAAAATAATGGAATTTTTTCTGGCCGTCAAATGCCTCCAAATGTCAGCTGACAGCTCCCAGTAACGGAAAGGTTTCACCACGGTTTACACGCTGGCTTCTGCCTTTCCATTAAATTTAAACTGTACCCTCTGTTTCTCTCTCCCTCTCTCTCTCCCTCTCTCTCTCCCTCTCTCTCTCCCTCTTTGTTTTACTTTACAATTTACAATGAATGGGGTGGGGTGGTGTGGGCGGGAATATTGGGGCAGGGCAGTAGGAGATGGGAAGCCCTGTGATAAAACCTCATGAAATACATCCAACCAGAGTCGGCAACCCAAGCTAGAACGTCTTGGCCTTAATTTTCCCTATAGCGGGTGGGCGGGCTGGGCTGGGTGGGGGTGGGCAATTAAGGCCCGCCCACCGTTAAGCGCGGCCGGTAGTGCTCAACGCTATCTGTGCGGGCGGGCGGGAGGAGGGAGAGCCGGGGGCTTGTGGTCTTTCGTGCCTGCATGCGAGGGGGGATTGAATAGACAATGGAAAAGCTCAATCAATGATGTAAACATTTATTTAAACATGTCCCCTTCGTGTGACAGTATCACATGAGTTGGGGACATGTTTGTAAAGGTGGGAACATGTATTTATTTACTTCACAAAAGCTTCAGGAAACCTCATCCTGCCCCGTGGATGAGGTTTCTTGAAAACCGTGAAGGCCACTTGGGCTGGCTCAGAGGTGGAATCACTTCTTCAGACAAAGGGCAGTGGGAATTTGGAATGTGGGTGCCGGGAGGTTGACGGGGCGGGATGGTGCGGAGTTGGGTGCGGGGGCACAGTCAATTCAAATTTTCAAGACTGAGATTGATAGGTTTTCGTTAGGACGAGGTTATCAATCGATTTGGAGCAGAGGCAGGAAAATGAAGCTGAGATACAGATCAGCCATGGCCTAACGTAATGGTGGAATACACTCAAGCGGCTGAATGCCCTCCTCCTGTTCCGTTATTTCAGGGGTGGTCAAACTACATGCAGCAGGCTCGAGGGGCCGAATGGCCTACTCCTGCTCCTAATTCGTGTGTCCGTATGGCACGTTTTCACCTAAAATGCGACTCAGTGGCCAGGGGCCGGAGCAGGCCCACGCTGGGGTGGGAGGGACCGGCAGGAGCGACCTCATGCTCTTATGTGAACATGGCGAGTGGACTGGCCACTGCTCCCTGTTGGTGACCGCACCTGGAATCCTTTCCTGTGTTTGTCATTCGCTCATTCGTCACTTGACCATTCAGCAAATGGAGGTAATAACCTTCGCTTTGGCCCAAACACCGTGTGTTTCTCGCTGTAAACAGAGGGCGTTCCGGCAGCAGACGCAGGGCACTGAGACTCTCCTCGACTTAGCGCCAGTCTGTAAGCGGTGGGCTGGTGAAGAAGGAAGTTGGTGTTGAGCTGGAGTTTGGTGCAGAGGTTAAAGCTGAGCTGGGGAAGGAATGCTCGACTGCAAGAACATAAGAACTAGGAGCAGGAGAAGGCAATTCAGCCCCTCGAGCCTCCTCCACCATTCAATACCATCATGGCTGATCTCATTTCGGCCTCAACTCCAATTTCCCGCCCTCTCCCCACAACCTTTCAACCCGTTACTAATTAAAAATCTATCTACCTCCTCCTTAAATTTATTCAGTGTCCCGGCATCCACTGCGCTTTGAGGTAGTGAATTCCACAGATTCACGACCCTTTGAGAAAAGTAATTCCTCCTCATCGCTGATTTAAATCTACCACCCCTTAGCCTAAAACTATGGCCTCTCGTTCTAGAATACCCCACAAGGGAAAACATCCGCTCCACATCTACTTTGTCTATCCCCTTTAGCATCTTATATACCTCAATTAGATCTCCTCTCATCCTTCTAAACTCTAGTGAGTATAGGCCTAAACTGCTCAATCTCTCCTCATAAGACAAGCCCCACATCTCTCGAATCAATCTAGTGAACCTCCTCTGAACCACCTCCAATGCAACTATATCCTTCCTCAAGTAAGGGGACCAAAACTGTGCACAGTACTCCAGGTGTGGTCTCACCAGACAGGGAGAGAAATAAGTACATATATTAGTAAACGTTTTTGCATACATATAATTTTTTACTATCTGCACTTACATTCTTGTTAAAAATATTTTCTCACAGAAGTGTGTGCAATAGTATTAAAAATGTGCCTGTCGTGTGTTGCAGTTCTCAAATGTCTGAAGATTGTCTTATGCGGGTTCCAAGGTTTAGAAAGTTTGACCATGCCTGACATGTTCCCCACGGTCCCAGGACCTGTTGAAATTTCAGGGTAAATTAGGAGGGAGTAGCAGCTAGAGAAGTGGAATGGAGAGGTGGGAGAGAAGGGAGAGAGAGGTAAAAGGAGAGGAGAATGAGAGGCAGTGAAGGGAAGGAGGAGAGACAGTGGAAGGAGGAGGAGAGACGGAGGAGGGCAAGTAAAGAGAGGGAGGGAGAGGGGATGGAAGGAGAGTTTTGGAGGAGGGATGGAGGAGGAAATTAAAGAGAAATAAAGAGGGAAAAGGAAATTAAAGAGAAATTAGGAACTGAAAAGTATCTGTCCCTAATTTTCTGTAAAAGTGGATAAATATTTATGTACTGCAGCTGGAGATATCGAGCTGATTTGGGAGATAGCTTTGTATTGCCGTCCTCTCCCTAACCCATGTCCTTTTCCTGCTGCCATCATGTCAAAACAAGTAGGTATAACTCCTTTCAGCAATGGGGAAAGGGGAATGAGAGAAAGATAAAGAACGCAGAGAGGATTAGGCATCTGGAGAGACTGTGACACCTCATTCAGAAGGTTCTCTCCAGGCTGGTGTAGTGTTTCATCTAAAGCCTCCAGTCAGTAACCAATCTGCCTCTTCCCGGAGAATGATACGGGTAATTTAGGAAAAAAATACTATGTAATTGGCCTGCTCATGTGCTTGCAATGCGATGCCAGTACATTTTCTCTTCCACATTAACCCACTACACACTGGCACTCAGAGGAGTTAAGAATCCCCACGGAAAAGAGTTATTGACAGATTAGTCACTCCTTTGCAAAAATAATTCAGCGTATGAAAGCTGGTGAGTGTGGGGAGATGGTGGCAGAGAGGTAATGTCATTGGGCTAGTAATCCAAAGGCCCAGGCTAATGTTTGGGGGACATGGATTCAAATCCCACCACAGCAGCTGTTGGCAATTCAATTCCACTAATGAATAAACCTGGAATATAAATGTCAGTAATGGTGACCATGAAACTATCATCGATTGTTGTTCAAAGCTCACCTGGTTCACTAATGTTCTTTAGGGAGAGAAATCTGCTGTCCTTATCCAGCCTGGCCTATGTGTAATTCCAGACCCACAGCAAGGTGGTTGGCTCTTAATTCTCCTCTGAAATGGGCTAGCAGGGAATCGGGGATGGGCAACAAATATTGGCTTTGCCAGTGACACCCACATCCCATGAAAGGGTTAAATAAAAAACAGCAAGCTGCACTGGTAGCACCAGTCTGGGGAAATGTTTCCCCGTACCACTTTGCTAAAGATGTCTTAAGAAACAAAACTGTTCACTTTGACCCTTCTCTCAATTTATCTTCTTAGATTTTAGAACCTTAGAGCACAGAGGAGGCCAATCAGCCCATCATGACTGTGCCGGCTCTCTTCCATCCGCATATCTTCACCATCAACGAGACCTCTGTAACATAACTCAACTCCGACGCTCCCTCAGCTCATCTGCTGCTGAACCCTCATCCATACCTTTGTTTACCTCCAGACATGACTATCCCAATGCTCTCCTGACTGTCTCCCATCTTCCATCCTACAAAAATTTATTCAAAAGTCTGTTGTCCGTATCTTGCGTCAAATCTAATTCATCCTGTGCTTGCTGGCATTCACTGGCTCCCCCATCTGGCAACTCCTCAATTTTAAAATCCGTATCCTCATTTTGAATCCCTCCATATCCTCCCACCACCGCCCCCCAGCCCCCACAACCCCACCCCCCACCCCCCTCCCCCCCTCACCCCCATCTCCGTAACTGGCTCCAGACCTACTAGCCTTCAAGATTTCTGCATTCCTCCGATCCTGACCTCTTGCAGGTCTCCGATTGTAATCGGCCTGTCAGTGGTGGCTGCAAACTCAACCTCCTGGACCCCAGGCTCTGGAATTCCCTCCCTAAACCTCTCTGCCCCTCTACCTCTCTCTCATTCTTTAAGAGTTTCTTAAAACCAACCTCTTTGACCAAGCTTTTTGGTCGTCTTTTTTTTTTAGGTTTCTCCTTCAATGGCTCAGTGCCAAAGGCGAAAGCAATGTCAGAAATGCTTTTAGTGATATCACTCTTGTTCATCACTTTGGGATGTTTTAATATTTTCCATGTGCTATCTAAATGTTAAGTTTTTGTGGTTATTGTTGTTGGCACTCTCAGGCCAGTATCAAGGATGTGCTGCACTGTTGCAGGTGCTATCTTTCAGGTGAGACATTATACCGAGGCCCACTCCAGCGGACATATAAGATCCCATGGCCACTATTTTGATGAAGAACAGGGGAGTTCTCCCCAGCAAAAACTCAGCAGGTCTGGCAGCATCGGCGGAGAAGTGCAAAGTTGACGTTTCGAGTCCTCATGACCCTTGAAGGGTCATGAGGACTCGAAACGTCAACTTTGCTCTTCTCCGCCGATGCTGCCAGACCTGCTGAGTTTTTCCGGGTATTTCTGTTTCCAGATTTCCAGCATCTGCAGTTTTTTGTTTTTATCTCTGAGTTCTCCCCAGTGTCCTGGCCCAATATTTACCCCTGAATCAACATCGCTTAAAAAAAGGGCATTATCTCGTCCTTACCTCACTGCTGTTTTTCAGGATCTTGCTGTGCACAAATTGGCTGGTCTATTTTCCACGTTATAACTGTGGCTACACTGCAAAAATACTTTATAAAATGCTTTGGGTTATCCTGGGGTAATGAAAGTTTGTTCTTCACCTCTTTCTCTGGAAGAGGTTGACTGACCTGGTGATTTCCAGAAAATTCCATTTTTATTTCTGACCTTACTTTGCTTTCAGTGTCTTTTGGTAATTTGCCGTGTGATTTAGTTAACATTTGGCCTATGCTGGTGACATTATCAAGGCCCATTTGCCTTGCTGGGGCAGCCTGTGTGAGGAAGCTTGATTAACACATCCACATGCAGCATTAGCAGCACTGAATCGAGCCCTGGTTTCCTTGTCCCCGTCAGTGAGTTACTGGACTCCCCCACCACCCACCCCGTGTAGAATCCCCTCCGGCCAGGAATCCCGCCGATGACAAAGAGAGGCAAAGCAATCTTGAGCCTGTTTGATTTCCTCCCCAACCCTCTCCCCCACCGTCGAAGTTCCAGCCCCTCCCTCCATCCCCCCCTTTCACCAGCATCACTAACACAGACCACCTGGCCATTCATCACAATGCAGTGTGTGTGGGATCTTGCTTTACACAAATCGGGGGCCACGTTTCCCCGCGATACACCAAACAGTGTTTTCAAAGAGCCGGCACAGGTTCAGAAGGGCCGCATGGCCTCCTTCTGTTTTCTAAGCTTCAATGATTTTTTAACTCTTCTACCCCCGCTCCACCTTTGCTCATTTTCATTTCTGCCTATTACAGCAGCAGCTACACTTCAAAAGAAAATTCATTGGCTGCGCAGCACTTTAGGGCAACCCGAGGGCATGAAAGGTGCTGTTTATACGCGAGTTCCATCTTTTTGCTTTGGCATGTTTCCATTTTGCTCATTTTTGAACTGCCTGTCTGGGCAGTCAGTGTTGGCAGACTATTCTTCCATGGAACACCTCACTGCACGCACACACACACACACACACACACACACACTGGCGCGCGCGCGCATGTGAATGCTCAAGATTCATTTGGCAACTTGATAATGATCAGAAACCAGATCCCTCACTGCTCTATCTCTTGCCCAAAGGTTGCAGGGCATTAAATGTGCAGCCCAACCACTGCCCCAGCACTCTAGCCTGGGGATCAGGCCTGGGAACCCCCCCCACCCCCCACCACCTCATCAGTGGACCTCAGCTACACACTGAGTGAACTTGCCAAGTCTTCCCCATGGACTGCAGTTTGTACAAGTGTGAAGAACGATCAGAGTATAAAGACTACATTAGAAAACTAAATTTGAGTTTATCAGATTACAGCTTTAAACTCAGTGAAGAGTAACCAGTGCAATATAAACACACAGTGGCAAATCTGTTTGAGCGCGCTGTGAAGCCACTGAGGTATGTAGCTTTATTTCCAGGGTACCACGTAATATGGAAGCTCAAAGATATTGAATTTGTACTGCAACATATATTTTTTGATGGTAAAAACTCGGAAATTCATTGCTATGTGTACATTGTAAGTTTATATTGTCATAATGCTGATATGGAGTGTTCCTTGATGGAGTGCAGTGTTGGTGGGCAAATGAGCTGTGTATTGGTCTTCTGTTTTTATATATTTACACCCAACAAAAGCTCATCACAATTTCTTCAACACTCACCAAGTTGAGGGTCTGGAAGATTATACTGCTGCAGGCCACTTTCAACATCATGCATCTCCAAATTGGATGTAATGCAGGCTAGATGTAGAAGAAATCTCCCTCTGTTCTGTCCCAACACTGCCCCTGAGCCCTAACACCGGAGAGAAGCTCCTACTGCGCTCTTCCCCACCACCCCCCCACCTCCCCGCCAACATTCTGATCCCCACCACCCCACCCTTCCATTCCAACGATGCTCTGGCCCGTCTTTTACTACGTTGAAGGTGCTACATAAGTGCAATTTGTTGTTGAATTACAACGTCTAATAGGGTTGAATTAGGGGCAGTTTTGCTCTGTGGGCTGTTGCTCATGAAGAATTGGATTGCGACTGTCTGAACACACTCCACACAGGGACCCTTACAGCTCAGAGACAGAGGAGATATTCGTCCTGTGAGTCAGGGCTGGACTTAAACCCAAGGTCTAACAGGTGAAAGACCAGTTTTTAACCCAGGCGGCTTTCAATAAGAAGTTAGGCTAACCCTTGCGAACATGATTATTGAGGTCGAAGTAGCTGATACTCAATGCTTACTCCATAAACCTGAGATTATCCGAAACTTTGCTGTCTACGTTCCAATTCACGCTGAGCCCTGTTCAGCTGTCACCCCCCCCCATGGTTCCAGGTGTGGCATTCTCTTGATTTTTCAAATTTTCATTCTTATTTTCAAATCCCTCCGTGGCCCTCACCCTCTTCCTATCTGTGTAATCGCCTCCAACCCCACAGCCCTCTGACTTCTCTGCGTTCCTCTGGGTCCTGTTCTCTCACGCATCCCCAGTTTTCATGCTTCACCACTGGTGGTCTTGCTTTCAGGTTCAGGATTTCTTTCGCTAAGCCTTTCCACCTCCATATCTCTATCCCCACCCCCCACCCCCCTCCCCTCCTTCAAGTTGCTCCTTAAAATCTATATCTTTGCCCAAGTGCTTGGTCACCCACCCTAATATCTCCTTACCTGACTTGGTATCAAATTGTGTCTGATGGCATTGCTGTGAGACTCCTTGAGGTTTCGTTCATGGCACTATCGAAATTCAGGTTGTTTTGTTTATGTCTGGAATGGAAATTGAAGGAGTTTGGCACGGGGCCATCAGGGAATGCTAAACAAGGCCTATGAAAGCGTACTGTTCAAATGTTTTGTTATGTCTTATGAGCCAAGGTCTATGAGGTATGGCTCCACCAAGTGTGGGAAGACTAAGAGTGAGAACCTGGTGGTTATACAACACCAAGTTTGAGTTTTTAACATCCTGTAAATTGTCAGAGCTGAAGAGTTCCGCCGCTTTGAGGCCATGGGAGATGGTGCAATGGGCCTGGACTTTAACATGGTGTGGATGGCGAGAAGACGATGTCGGACGAGGGATTGAGAGCTTGGGAAAGACAAGCGAGGAACATTCAGTGGAACACTGACCATAATAGCATAGGTAAAATAGAGGGACAGGAAAGTTTGGGATGGTGAGCAAGAGAGAGGGAGAGAAAGCTGAAATAGAGAAAGACATCATCTATTCAGTGACCTGTTTTTCCTTGTATTTTGCCCAGGAGTTTTATTCATTCATGGGATGTGGGCGTCACTGTCTAAGGCAGCATTTATTGCCCATCCCTAATTGCCCTTTAGAAGGTGGTGGTGAGCTGCCTTCTTGAACCGCTGCAGCCCATGTGGTGTAGGTACACCCACAGTGCTGTTAGGGAGGAAGCTCCAGGATTTTGACCCAGCGGCAGTGAAGGAACTGTGATATATTTCCAAGTCAGGATGGTGACTGGCTTCTAGGGGAACTTCCAGGTTGTGGTGTTCCCATCTATCTGCTTCCCTTGTCCTTCGAGATGGTAGTGGTTGTGGGTTTGGAAGGTGCTGCCTAAGGAGCCTTGGTGAGTTCCTGCAGTGCATCTTGTAGATGGTACACACTGCTGCTACTGTGCGTCGGTGGTGGAGGGAGTGAATGTTTGTGGGTGGGGTGCCAATCAAGCGGGCTGCTTTGTCCTGGATGGTGTCAAGCCTCTTTACTGTGACACTTTACCTGTAATTATTATTAAATCACCAGTCAAGCTTTGGAGGAATTGAAGGAACAACAAAGCAACTTGCATTTATGTAGCACCTTTGACGTCCTAGGAGTGTAACAGTGAGAATAAAAGTTGCCGCTGAGCTAAAGGAGGAGATATTAGGGCAGGTGATTAAAAGCTGTGTCAAGGGTTTGAAGAAGCGCCTTAGAGGAGGAAAGAGACAGGCTGGGAAATTAAGGGAGGGAATGGCAGAGCTCGGAGCACAGACAGTTGAAGGCACAGGACCATTTATTTTGGTAAATCACAGGCTTTGGCTGGAATGGAAGGTTTCAAATCTGCAAAAGGCGGTTTCACAGGGGCTGACCCTTGCGGAGGAGAGAGAGAGATCAATATTGCTCCATTCCAGCCAAGCTCTGCAGATGTGTAAGAGCGTGATGTAAACTTACTTGCACAGACAGGTAAACCATGGGGTAATTCCTGCTGTCTGCTGATCAAAGATGCTTGCAGAATTTTAACTGCTATTCATAAAGATTCCTTTTGTGGTTCTGCTGAGGGTTGGCTATCTGCATTGTTATCGCCAGTGTATCTTCAGCAGTTCTTTTTACCTACTCTCGGAGAGTGGGTTTCTTTTTTTTTTGTTTTTTGTTTTTTTTTCCATCAGCTGCTTTGAGTAGGCAGCGGTGCTCTATGCTATCTCCCAGCATCTTGCTGTCAACAGAGTGTAATCACACAGCAGATAAACATGGATAGACACAACAACCCCTTTCACAAGCCTGTGGGCTCAATGTCACAATTCTATCAGTTATATTTTTTTTCTGCTGCTGCTGCTGCTGCCCTGCGATTGACTGCAAACAACAACGTGTGGACTGAGATCGGGGGATCGCTCCCTGGGTTTCCGCTCGAGCACAGAAGTCACTTGCTGGCCTCTCTCTGTGGGCAGCACACAAGGGCGGGCTTGGCAACTCTGGTTGGCGTTACATCACGTGACCACCTTGCCTCTCGCCCTCCTCCCTCCCAACCCCCAAAATAAAGTCTCCCCTGTCATTGGTCAACCCCACACACCCGTCTTCACAGTGCCCACGGCCAATCGAAAAGCCACTAGAATTGCCTGATCAGGTGATTTTTGAATGTCAGTCGAGCAGTCTTCCACCTGCCCCCATCCCAACAGCCCCCTACCTCACCACCATGGCCAATATATTTTTTATATAATTAGCGAACAAATGTGTTCCAATAAAATAAAATACACAGTTTTTGTTGCCCTATGATTTTTCTTGGGTGTCATGTCCTAGAGATTTGTCTTTTAATTCCTTGAGACTCCAGGACATTACTGGAGGGTTACCAACCCCAGCGTAGGAGGAAGAGAGGCAAGGGATGTTGCAGGCTGCTGCTAGTGGCCTGGAAATAAATTGGCCCTCACTGCTACCTCTTGGAGCTCCTCCAAGATTTCCAAATTTGGGGGGGGGGCGTGGGTGGGTGCTGGGGGTGAGGGCACAGCTCCCGCCTTCATTTACCCACTCACCTTCATTTCTCCTTCCTGCTCCTCTCCTGAAAATGCATGAGCCAATTTTGGTTTTCAGAGTTGTGGATTGTAAAGGGAGTGTTGAAAAGGCTGTAACATTGTTCACTGTTTGCAAACTGGTGTGGAAATCTGACTGCATCCTTCTTAACTAAGGTATGAGGAGCACCCGAGCAGCAAGTTTAAAGAAAATACTTGAATTTATATATTGCCTTTCACATCCTCAGGATGCCCCAATGCACGACATAACGAGGGGAGGTGGTGGTGGAGTGGTATTGTTGCTGGACCAGTAACCCAGAGACCCAGGGTAATGCTCTGGAGATCCAGGTTTCAATCCCACCATGGCAGATTTAAATCCATTAAAAGTCTGGAATTAAAAGTTTAATGGTGACCGTGAAACCATTGTCGATTGTTGTAAAGACCCATCTGGTTCACTAACGTCCTTTAGGGAAGGAAATCTGCTGTCCTCACCTGGTCTGGCCTACATGTGTGACTCTAGACCCACAGCAATGTGGTTGACTCTTAAATGGCCTAGCAAGCTGCTCAGTTTCTCAAGGACAATTAGGGATGGGCAATAACTGCTGGTTGAACCAGCAACACCCATGCCCTGTGAATGAATTAAAAAAAAAACTTTTGGAGTGTTGTGATGCAGGAAAACGTGGCAACCAATCTGCACACAGCAAGGGCCCACAAACAGCAAATGAGCTGCTAATCTGCTTCTTAGTGATATTTGTTACTGAATAGACTTTGGCCCAGGACACCTGGGAGAGCTCCCAAGCCCTCCAGATGACTAAGCTGCTGCACAACCACAGCCTCCAAGGCAGATGAGGCGGGAATAAGATGCCAGGACCACAACATGGGAAATTCATTCGAAGCTGTACTTCACATCTCCTTTGGATAAAACTGCTTTTGTCACACTAGAAATATTGCAAACCCACAGCCCTATATTTAGACGATGAGCAGATTAATCTGTTTTGGCAAAAAACTATCTCATGGATTGCAAAGGGCCTGGTTTTCTCTTCCAAAACCAGTTGGCTACTATATATCTTGTGACTGCTGATTTTAGGGAGGCATTTTTTTTCACTTGTGACGAATAGCTTCAAACGGTAAGCAGGCCAGTGATCTCCAAATTGCAGAGTAGGTCTCCATGCTTCCTCAAGACTTCAGTGAGCTGGAGAGGCAATTTCCTTTGCAAATTGTCACAAGAATCCCAGAGTCCCTGATGATGGTACAATAATGGAATGAGCTTTTAATGATAGGTTTTATCTCTGTATGTATTCCATGCCCACCAATGTGAGTGATGTTATTGGTACACGATGCAACCTTCCTTATTTAAACACTCCCAGGACAGGTACAGCACGGGGTTAGATACAGAGTAAAGCTCCCTCTACACTGTCCTATCAAACACTCCCAGGACAGGTACATCACGGGGTTAGATACAGAGTAAAGCTCCTTCTACACTGTCTCCATCAAACACTCCCAGGACAGGTACAGCACGGGATTAGATGCAGAGTAAAGCTCCCTCTTCACTGTCCCCCTCAAAAAAATCTCAAATCAAATGTAAGAAATTGCCAATTTGCCATACTAGAGGGGGTTTAGTGAAGTGTGGAATGCATTTGAGACTGCTTGAGTTTTAGAGATCGGTGAGAGAACTTTACAATTAACAGTGATGCCATCTGTCTGGGTTGGGTTCAAACTGAGTTCCAGGCTGAAAGGGCATTGTCTAACCAACGAGAATGACAGATTGATGAGTTGGGATGACATGACAAACCTCAGAGCTGTAGCTGGAAAGTCATGATTGACAATTCCTTCCTTACAAGTGTGATTGCTATGATTTGTACTTATGTTCTAAACAGCCAGCGCATACTCATGTGTCACTAGATGAGCAGCCCCCTTATAACCTGTGGCATTTTAATATCTGAACTTAACTTTACCTAACCATACTGTTGGCAACCCTAATTGGGCACTCTGCTGGAGATTACCAACCAGCCCATCCTCACACTCCCGCTACTAATCACCCAAAGTGTCCATCGTCGCGCTGTCCTGCCTTCCCAAGCCAATTGGAAATCAAATTGACTCTTTACTCCCTGATTGGGCTACTCTTAACCATCAGTCAAACAGTCACTTTCCCCCCACCCCCTTCCCCCGCCATCTCCAATATTTTTATAATTGATGTGTTCAATGAAAATGCCAAAAATCGCACCATTTTTTGTTCATGCCAAAATATTTTATTCTTAGGTTTTGCTTGCGGTAGTCTCTTGGAAATTGCTGTTTAAGTCCTGAAAACTCTAGGGTATTTCTGGAGGGTTGAGGACCTACCTAACCACATAATCATGGTCTCAGATATGAATACTGGGTACATGTGTTTGTCTAACCCCTCTCTCTGGTGCTTGTGCAGAGTTAGTCCATTCTTTCCATTAGGCTAGCATCTCTGTGAAAGTCCAGGCCTTCGAGGCTAACACATGAAGCTCTTGGGTGACAATATCTTGTGGTTGTGTTTTCAATGCACTCGTCTTCTCTGCCCTTGCACTTTGGGCCTGAAGCCTGATCCTGCACCACAACCTTGAGGCTTGATCCTGCACTGCAGGCCTGAGGCCTGGTTGTGCACTACAGCCTTGAGGCTTGATCCTGCACTGTTGGCCTGAGGCCTGGTCGTGCACTACAACCTTGAGGCTTGATCCTGCACTGCAGGCCTGAGGCCTGGTTGTGCACTACAGCCTTGAGGCTTGATCCTGCACTGCAGGCCTGAGGCTTGGTCGTGCACTACAGCCTTGAGGCTTGCTCCTGCACTGTTGGCCTGAGGCCTGGTCGTGCACTACAGCCTTGAGGCTTGACCCTGCACTGCAGGCCTGAGGCATCCCAAAAGGAAAAATATCCTTATTTCCCAGTTTTTACTGTTTTTTCATTCTGGGCTGGTATATGCCTCGGCTTCCTGATTTCATGTCTAAGACCTCAGCTGGTCAGTGGCATATCACTAGAGTTGATGAATAGAGTCGTCAAAATTTATTTTACTGATTGCTGAACGAGAACAATAGAAATTCACACTCTGCAGGACTGAACATGTGAGTGGGTGAGTGAATGAGAGTGAGTGAGTTGTGAGTCAGGGTTGAGTGAGTGAGGATTGGGTGAGTGAGGGTTGAATGAGTGAGGGTGGGTGAGTGAGTAGTGAGTGAAGAAAGATGAGTGCAGGAGTGAGGGTAAGTGCCAGTAGTGAATGAGGGTAAGTATGAGTGAGTGTGTGAGGGAGAGAGAGTGGGTGAGGGTGCACAGTAGGCCCATCAAGATAACATTTCAGCGAGTGCTGGGGGCTCCGCCGCCTCCATCTCCTCATCGTCGCCACCTCCATTCTTCCTCCTCCTCCTCCTCTCTGCCACCTCAATGTCCTCCTCCTCCTCTCTACCACCTCAACATCCTCCTCCTCCTCTGCCACCTCAATGTCCTCCTCCTCCTCTCTGCCACCTCAACATCCTCCTCCTCCTCTCCGCCACCTTCACCTTCTCCTCTTCCTCTCCATCGATCTTGTCCCGACTCTCCACATTGACCAGCTTTTCCGTATTAGGCAGCAGGGCTGCTCACTGGGTGGCTGCTTTCCCAATGCTGAGTAGCCCATGTCACCAGTCCCATTCCTGTAGACGTGAGGCTAATGATTGTCCAGGTGCCTAAAATTCACATTGATATCAGAGATACAGGTGCACATCAGAGTCGCAGTGTGGCCCTATCGGGGCTCGGGCAGTGCTCAACTTCAGCCAGTCCTCAGCTCAAGCTCCTTGTAAATCAGAGCCAGGGGTAGCCTAAAGTCAGCTGACAATATTGGGGGAGAAACGCTTCCTGGTTGTTTTCTGGTTGCCCTGGTTGACCGCAGGCACATGCCGGCTATTCCGGTTAGGATGTGACCTGGTTACACCTTTTCTTATTCCTTCTGGGCCCTAAGGCCAGAACTTCATAAAAATGGAATTAAGCAGGAAGCAAAATGATGAAATGCAAAAGCAAAATGCTGCAGATGCTGGAGATCTAAAAGGAGAAAGAAAATCAAGAGGCCGGGCAGTAACTGTGAAGAGGGAAAGAGAGTTAATGTTTCAGGTCAATGGCCACCCATCAGGATTCACAAGTATTTGATCCTGAGACTCCATTTCAAATTAGAAGAAAGACAAAGGGATGAAGATACAAAACAGTGAGGGGAAAGTTTGGGGCTAATTTTTAAGCACAACTAGTGATAAACAATAAATTGCTGTCATGCCAGTGACACTCACATACCAAATACATTCCCTGAGCATATCACATTAATTACATTGTGTGTTTACTAAATACAGCCAATTCTCACAAACAGTAATTTGGTGAAAAGCAAAAGATAAAAGCAAAAAAAAACTGCGGATGCTGGAATACCAAAACAAAAAAACTGATGTTGTTTTAGTTTTGGTGATGATTTCAAGATAAAATGTTGGTGAGGACCAGGTGACCGCCCCAGCTCTTCTTCTCCATGGTGCCACCCATTTAAATCAGCTAAACAGGTAGACATGGCTCGGTTTATCGCCTCATCTGAGAAATGGCACCTCTGGCACAGCAGCACTACCTGGGCAAGGCACCGACCTGTCAGCCTAAGCAATAGGCTCAAATGCTGCAACAACAGCTGCATTTGTATAGCGCTTTCCACATAGTAAAGTGTTCCAGGGGGCTTCACAGGAGTGTCAATCAGACAAAATTTGACACAGAGCCCAGGTAAACGGGATACTGTCGGGTGATCAAAAAACTTGGTCAAAAAGGTAGGATTTCAGGATTGTCTTCAAAGAGGAGAGAGAAGCAGATCTAGGGAGGGGATTCCAGAGCTTAGGACCCAGGCAGCATGTGCTGATGGTGCTCCACTGAGCTAAGTGAAGGCCGACGGATGCGTGAGCGTAATTGAGCTGAAATCTTTCCACTCGCTCATAGCCTCCAACACAGCTCTATTTCCTGGTGTTTTGCTAGTCTGGATTCAAAAGTCCGCCTGGATTCAAAAGTGCTTGTCCCTGGGGAACAATTTAAACCACTTTCAATTTCTCTCACCGCATACCATTGAAAACCTGGGAGACTGCAGACAATGGAGAAGAGGGAGCGAAGGGGGGTGGCTAAACTGGAAACGCTCAGCAGAGATAAACATTTATGAGGAGTTAGCGTAACCCCAGGAGAGAGCAAGAAGAGCAGAGGGCGCCGAGGACCTTCATTCTGAGAACATTTGTGGTGCTATGAGAGAGAAAGGAAAATCTAATGATTTGATTCGAGCTGGATTCTATTGGGGAATGGGTTTAATCGGTTACCATTTTCTCTATGATCAACAGTCCTTTCTTTGTCCTTATTTGTGTCAGCCGTGTGTCACACCTCTGGATCACAAAGTTCTGGGTTCAGGTCCCAATTCAGGGCTTGAGCACAAAGTTCAAAGCTGACACTCCAGTGCATGACTGAGGGAGATCTGTCGGAGGTGCTGTCTTTGGGATGAGACATTGATCCGAGGCCTGTTTGGGTGGATGTAAAAGATCCCGTGGCACTGTTTCGAAGAAGAGCAAGGGAGATATTCCTGGAGTCCTACCAGTCGCTCAATCAACATCACCAAAAACAAAACAGATTATCTGGTGGTTATCGCGTTGCTGTTTGTGGGAGCTTGCTGTGCGCAAATTGGCTGCTGTGTTTCCTACATCACAGCAGGGACTACACTTCAAAAAGTACTTCATTGGCTGTAAAGCACTCTGAGATGTCTGGTGGCCGTGTAAAGTGCTAGAGAAATGCAAGTCTTTTCCCCTTATCAGCTCTCTTCACTCCATTTCTGAATACTCTGACTCTGTTTGAAGTGTAAAATCCTTAACGCTGGTACCTCACCTACCTAGCCATTCTCTATGTGTCACAGCAACATTAACAATGACATTTATATGCCAGTTAGGATTCAGGTAGTGGAGTTTTGGGTAAGCTTGTATTTACGTTGTGGGGTAGACGGGAGGCTGGACTGGAAAGCATTGCAATAGTCAAGTTACCTTTAACAAAGGCAGGCTATTCCTCCTAGGAAAGGGCATTCCTCTTGAGTTGATTTTAGGTCCAGGCCTATGTCCCACACGCATTTGCTTTTCACAGGATGTGGTAATGTGGTGGTTATGTTACTGGACTGGTAATCCGGAGAATTTGAGCTCAAATCTCTCCCCAGTGGTAGTTTGAGAATTCTGGACCGGTCTTAAAAATCTAAAGGTTAAAAGGTGGCGTCAGTACAAGTGACCGTGAAGTTATAGATCACCGTAATAACCCAACTGGTTCATTAACATTCGAGAAGGAAACCTGCTCTCCTTACCAGGGGTGACTCCAGTACTATACCAAGGTCGTTGACCTTTAGCTGCCTGTGAACCAGCCTTGTGACTGACTCCATTGTACCATTGCCTTCTCAGGGTAATTAGGGATGGATAACAACAACAACTTGACTTTATATAGTGCCTTTAAGGTGGTAAAACTTTACAGGTGCTTTATCCAGCAAATTTTGACGCTGTGTCAGATGCAGAGATATTAGGACAGGAGGTCTAAAACTTGGTCAAAGGGGTAGGTTTTAAGGAGCATCTGAAAGGTCGAGTTGGAGAGACTAAATGCCGTCATTGAGAAAGGGAGATGGCCCTGGCCATTGAACAATTTTGACCTCAACTGAGTAGTTTACTAGGGCAGAGATCAATAGAGTCTTGAGATACATATAAGCCAGAGTGGGTAAGGACAACCAGGTTCAGAGTTACATACAAAAAGGTAATTGTTGTCAGAAGACTGGAGAGCACGAGACCTCAAAATGTGCACAGATGATTTCACTCTGGGTCATAAGACTAAACAACTCCATAAAATAAAGTATATGTTACAGTAGGAGAAAAAAAACAGAGGCACTCATGTTGCTGCTCAGCTTCAGGCCGCAATCTGATCTCAAGGTTCATGAGGCAGTTATAAACCAGTTAAGCTTTCTTCTCGGAGTTAATGATGTCATGAGAGGCTCCTGGTTGTGTTCACCGCACTGTAATCCCTCCTGGCCACAGTACAGGTCTCCCTCATCCCACACCGTGTGTTGTCAAAATAAACCGGGCCTGTGTGATAACATCTCTTCCTGTTGAAATGGGCTGATAACATATTAAAGACTGTTTCCAAAAAAATGCAAACTATGCACGTCTTTCAGATACTGTGCGGATAGGAGTCTACTGTCGAACGGGGAGTTTTATGTTACCCAACGCCAAATCTATGCCATCTTCCCCACCACCATAGAATCGCAGAACGGTTACAGAACAGAAGGAGGACATTTGGCCCATAGTACCTATGCCAGGTCTCTGCAAGAGAACTTCATCCTGTCCCCTTCTCCTGCCTTTTTCCTGTAGTGCTGCAAACCTTTTCTCTTTAGGTAATTATCCAATTCCCTCTCGAATGCCTTGATTGAATCTGCCTCCACCACACTCTCAGGCAGTGCATTTCAAATCCTAACCACTCGCTGCCTGATGAATAAGTTTTTCCTCATGTCACCATTGCTTCTTTTGCCAATCACCTTAAATCTGTGCCCTCTGGTTCCTGATCCACCATTGGGAACAATTCCTTTCTATCTGTCCGGACCCCTCATAATTTTGAACATCTCTATCACCCTGTCCTGACCCCTCCTGCCAAGCCATTAGTTCAAGAGGCCCAGGACCACTTGTGGTGAAGCCTGCCAAGGCCCTGCCCTTATTCCCCCTCTGTTGCTCGTTCCCCGTGCTACCGTCACTACTCCCTCTCTTCCCCCGCAAATCTGCCTCTGCCTGTGTGACAGGGAACAGTTCCTTCGATCCCTGCTCCCTTAACATTCATCTCCCACCAACCTGTTCACTCACATAACGTTATCGGGCTAGGACCCTGACTGGGCTGGGTTTAAATTCTCCCAGCTGACCCCGCCCCCGAACGCCCCCCACCCCTGTTTGGTTCACCCCAAGGTAAAATCGGGAAGCGCCCGTTTCACACGAAGCAGTCAGAGCCTCTCATTAGGAAACTGCAACTGCCAAAGCCCCCTAATCGAGTCGTGTAGCACGTCAGGTTTGGGTAGGTGTATTCCCAAGAAAAGGCCTTAAACAAAGGAGTTACAAGTGTACAATGACACGAAAGAGAAAGTTGTTTAATATTCGTGTTGACAGAAAAGAACAAGGGATTAATCATCGTGAATTAGCATTTTCATTGGGAAGGCTGAGTGAATCCCATGTTACAGTACAGAGCTTTGTAATTCTCCTTTATCGTTATAGGCTCTCTCCCCCTCACTGTCAGGATATCATGCATAATGAAACAGGAACCATTCCTCTTCTGGCTTTCTCATGCATGTTCACTCTTTTTCATCTCTTGCCAAATCAATCACACTCCCTCACTTCCCTCACCCCTGACTGTCATCTCTAACCACCGCCGGTCTCCCTGTGCACTCCCGCACCACACCACCACCCACCCACCCACCCACCTCCCCGACACGCCCTCACTCATCCTGAAACACCAGCCTTTTTCAACGTAAAGGAAGAAGTAGCACGTGATCTGTAGCATCTTTGATGGCCACAGTCCCTGTGCTTTAATATCAGTGAAGTACTTTTGAAGTGCAGTCATGGTTGTGCACAGCAAGATCCCATAAACAGCAGTACAATAATGACTACATCGTTTGTGTTTTTACTGATGTTGGTTGAGGGTTAAATGTTGACGCCGGACTCAGAATCACAGAATCTTAACAGCGCAGAAGGAGGCCATTCGGCCCATCGTTGTCTGCACCGGCTCTCCAAATGAGCACTGTAACCTTGCGCCATTGCCCTGCCTTTTCCCCGTACCCTTGCACATTGTTTCTGTTCAAATAATCATCTAATCCATCTTGAATGCCTCGATTGAACCTGCCTCCACCGCACTTCCAGGCAGTGCGTCCCCGGACCCGAACTGCTCGCTGTGTGAAAAAGTTTTTTCTCACGTCACATTTTGCTTATTTTACAAATCACTTTAAACCTGTGCCCTTCTCGTTCTTGATCCTTTTACGAGCGGGAACCAGCTTCTCCCGATCTACTCTGTCCAGCCCCCTCATGATTTTGAACACCTCTATCAAATCTCTGCCTGATGCCTGCACCAACCTCTGTAAGTGGGAAACAGGTCGAGGGCAGGTGGGGTTGACAGCGGGCAGGCCATACGCTGTGTTTTGTCAGCGCCCCCTACACCTACAGACACGCTGGTGGGGTTGGGGCGGGGGGGGGGACCATAAAACTGTGGCCAGTGAAAGGGTTTGTTAGGGTAGCTGAAGAGAAGATGGGGAGATCATAAATATAAGGTAACTGCTCATAAATTCACTAAGGTGCCAGTGGGTTCTCGGTGCAGGTGGCTGGGTTTTTGAATGGATTAAGATTGGATCCAGAGAAGTCGGCCGAAACCTCTTTACCCAGAGAACTCAGTACCACAGGGAGTGGTTGAGGTGAATTGTATGAATACGTTTAAGGGGAAGCCGGATATACACAAGAGGGGGGAAAAGAATAGAAGGATATGGGGATAGGGCGACGTGAAAGTGGGATGGGAGGAGGCTCCTGTGGAGCATAAACACCCCAGGACAGTTCGGTTGGGCTGAATGGCCTGTTTCTGTGCTTTGAATTCTTATGGGCGCAGTGTTACAGCCCCTCCCACCAGCGGGATCTCCCACTCCTGCTGACGTCAATGGAGTTTTGAACGGTTCGCCACATTTTACAGCCCCGTTGCTACGGAGACGGGGCTGTAACATTCCACCCGATATTATAATGCTTCTGGAGTGTAATACATTAAGGGGCACTACATAAATACAAGTCTTTCATTTGCTTGTACCGGTCCTATTAACTGTTATTGGTTTCTTAGAAGAATGTCACTGCCTATCACATTACTGGACATTGACTGTAATGAAACAGCATGCACTTAATAAAAGAAAACAATATGGAACTGGAGTTTTTAAGCTCAGAATGAGAATATCCTGGAATCAGGAGATGAAAGAAAGGGTTAACAAGACAATTAAGAGCCTGAACTGTTGAACAGTCCAGGGAGAATATCACATGCATCTCCATGTGGAGTTTCAATTGAAAAACAATCAATTTGGGCTCATAAGGTCAGATTGCTGATAGTGTTTGAGAGAGTGGATCAGACAGACACTGTACAGTAGTGTACTAAGGGCTGATTGTGTTCTTTTCTCAGTGCAGTGATCCAAACAATTTAATTCATTTTCCTTGGCTGTGAAGGTAATAGCGGTGTTTCTGAGGTACGCTCTTCAACTAGAAGAGTACATGAGAGAAAAGGGAATAGAAAGACCTGCTGAAAGGCTGGGATGGGATGTGAGGAGGCTCGTGTGGAGTCTAAACACCTGGTCAGACCTGTTGAACCCACAGCCCATTTCTGTGCTACGTGTCTTCCACAACTCTCTGTATAATTTTTGCTCCTTTGGTCAGTTCTGGTATCACCCTTGCAAATCTTTATTTGCACTTTCTCTGATGTCTCTATATCATTTTTTTTTATCACACGGAGACCAGAACTGTGCACAGTTTCTTTGCTCAAGACCATGACACTAATGATAATAAACATTTGAGTGCAAAATATTCTGCCCGGTGTAAATATTTTAAATTGATCGATATGCCAATATATATATACGTGTCTGTCACTGTGCCAATCGACTTCACTTTCATTCATTCACTCATTGTTGCTTTAGGTAGTTGTGCCGAATATCTTGGCAGCATTGTTAATCGTTATCGAGTAAAACATAGGGTCTTGGAGGAGGTCTTGAGACCTCTGACCTGGGGAAAACACGCTCCCCCCCTGAGTCAAGCTGAGACAGATTTTGTTGCGTTCTGCGTTATAAAATGAAACATATAAGATCCTGAGGGGTCTTGGCAGGGTGGATGTGGAGAGGATGTTTCCTCTTGCGGGAGATTCTAGAACCAGGAGTCACTGTTTAAAAATAAGGGGTCGCTCATTTAAAACAGAGACGAGGCAAAATATTTTAACTCAGAGGGTTGTGAGTCTTTGGAACTCTTTTCCTGAAAAGGTGGTGGAAGCAGAGTCTTTGAATATTTTTAAGGCAGAGTTGGATAGATTCTTAGTAAGTAAGGCGGTGATAGGTTATCGGCAGTAGACGGGATGCAGATTTGAGGTTACTGTCAGATCAGCCATGATCTTAGTAAATGGTGGAGCAGACTCGAGGGGCCGAATGGCCTACTCCTGCTCCAAGATCGTATGTTTGCAAAGCCTCGACCTTCTAGTTTCTGGACTCTCCCCTGAACTATAGTGCCACAGTTCACTTTAGCATTCAGCAGGTCAGGCAGCCTCTGTGGGAAGAGAATAACTTGAATTCCTGTAACCAGGAGCAATCATTAGGGTTTTCTCCCCTCACTCGGTGTGTTTGATTTAGAAAACGTATCAATGATGATACCGTAATGGTAACATATAATGATATCAGATGTGGCATGGTGTACTTGGCTTCCAAAAATAGACCTTGCACATCATCTGAGAATTCTCAGTCCTGGAAATCTGTGGTTCTGTCTCTGTGGTGTCAGATCAAACACTGCAAATCTGAAAGGATTGCAAAACTCTTATTGGAATGGAGTACAATTTTTAAGCCCCTGACAAATGCCTGAGAGCACTTCTCCATTTGTATAACCTTTATCTTAAACGCTCTATGTGATCTCAGATTTAATTGAACAAATACGGAAGGGGAGGCTGCGCTGTTGAATCTTATCTGCAGTCATTTCATTAATACGTTCTTCAGTGTTAGTTCCTTCGAACAAGTGTGGCTGTGCATGCAGAATTCATTCTTTCCCTAACCTGGGCAGTCAAAGAAATTGTGTACCGCGGCCCTGCTCTCAACCTCAGGGCATCCCACAGTACCACACGGCTGCTGAAGTGCATTTGAATTGCATGGTGGAAAATGTAGCAGCCAATTCGCACACAGGCTGGTCCCACAATCAGCAATGAAATGAGTCATCAGGTGATCAGTTTTAGAGATGTTGGTCAAACATTAGATATTGGCCGAGGACACCAGGGAGAACCCCCCCCAACTGCTCTTTTATGTCTGCCTGAGAGGACATAACCTCGGTTTAACGTTTCACCTAAAAAGCGGCACCTCGGACAGTGCAGCACTCTCTCAGTGCAGCACTGGCTGTATCAGCCTAGGTTAGGTTGCGAGAGTGAGGCTCGGGTCTGTGATCTTTTGGGTGAGTGCTACCACGGAATGAAGTAAGGTGGATGAGGGGGGCAACTGAGGACTGAGACTTCACTTCAGATGTAAACCTAATTGAAACCATAAGACCACAATAAGATGTAGGAGCAGAAGTAGGCCCATTTGGCCCACCATTCAATGAGATCATGGCTGATCTGATAATCCTCAACACCACTTTCCTACCTTTTCCCCATAACCCTTGATTCCCTTGCTGATTAAAAATCTGTCTACCGCCTTGAGTATACTTAACAACCCATCTTCTACAGCCCTCTGCAGTAAAGAATTCCACAGATTCACTACCCTCTGAGGGAAGAAAATTCGTCCTCATCTGTCTTAAAAAGGCAACCCCTTATCATAATCTGAGATCATACCCTATGGTCCTAGAATCTCCCACAAGGGGAAACAGCCTCTCAGCACCTACCCTGTCAAGCCCCCTAAGAATCTTATATATTTCAATAAGGTCACCTCTCATTCTTCTAAACTTCAATGAATACAGGCCCAACCTACTCAACCTCTCCTCATAAGAAAATCCCTTCGTCCCCAGGATCAACCTAGTGAACCTTCTCTGGACTGCCCCCAAAGCCAGTATATCTTTCCTTAGATAAGGGGACCAAAACTGTTCACAGTATTCTAGGTGTAGCCTAACTAGTGCCTTGAATAGTTTCAGCAAGATTTCCCTATTTTTATACTCCATTCCCTTTGAAATAAAGGGCTGGATTTTCCGGTCCCGCTGCAAGTCAATAGGCTTCTGGCTGAGGCGTCACCTTGTCTGTGGCGGGTTCCACCTGGGACGGTGCAGGGAAATCCCAGCCAAAGGCCAACATTCCAATTGCCTTCCCTATTACCTGCTGAACTTGTATGCTAGCTTTTTGGGATTCATGCACGAGGACCCCCAAATCCCTCTGTGCTGTAGCTTTCTATTAGCAACATAAGTGGCATTTGCAGTCAAATTTTGCTAGTTAAAAAAAGTCAAAATGCCACATCTGCAGCTGCAGAGGCAAAATGGGCTTTGATTTATAAAATGCAGAATTTAAGACAGATGGTCTATTTATCATTGCTACAATAAAAGGTTTGTAAACTGCACCATACTTAATAAATTGTACGCAAGATGCAAACTCTCTCGTTTCACTCCCTCGCAACGAGTCTTCATGCAAGTTCTTAACTCTTTCACTTCTGCTTTCACCTGTACGAGTCATCAAGACATTTATGCCTCTGTGCTGCCAAGGTGCGGATTCGCTCCCAGTCTTGAATGAGTTCTTCTTGTTTCATCTGAACCTGGGCTGCATTCTGTGGGGGTGACTGTTGTAGGCGATCTGCCTCAGAAGTCAGTGCTTTCACCTTATCCACCAGGGCCAACCTGCCTGCCTCTTGATCAAGCTCCGGGGTGAATATCATTGTGACCAGTTGCATGTTACCCAGGCTTTCGTGACACTGAACAGAGCCTTCTGTTCTGCTGTTTCTAATTGAAAATGGTCGCAGTGATTTGGAAAATCTATAATAAATCTGTTACCATATCTGCATGATAAAACTGCTCTGTTCACTCTGTGTGTTGCTCTGTTTTACTGCAATGTTCAGAACGAAAATCAGCTATTTTTCCAACATATCTATTGAATGATGAAAACAGCATTTCGTGTTATCAGAGTTAACAGCCAAATAAAGCTGGGGCCTGTTTCATGAGCAAATAGCACAGACAAACCTAACTCAAAGATTCTATTAGTGCAGAAGGAGGCTCTTTAAGAGAGCTGTGTGAGTTGAAGGGGGGGATGGAGGTATAGTGGTAATGTTACTGGACTACTAATCCAAGGGCCTGGGTTAATGCTCTGGTGATATTGGTTCAGATCCCACCATGTTAACTGGTGGAGTTTAAATTCAATTAATAAAATTGATTTTTGTAAAAACCCACCTGCTTCACTAATGTCCTTTAGGGAAGGAAATCTGTCGTCCTTTTCTGGTCTGGCCTACATGTGACTCCAGACCCACAGTCATGTGGTTGATACTTAACTGCCCTCTGAAACGGCTGAGCAAGCCACTCAGTTGAAGAGTGAATCAGGATGGGCAGCAGATGCTGGCCTTACCAGTGATGCCCACATACCATGAAACAATAAATCAAAAAAGTTCCTTTACCCGGCCCTTTCCCCACAGCGCTGTCTTTTTCCTTTTCAAGTATTTATCCGAATCCCTTTTGAAAGTTACGATTAAATCTGTTTCCACCACTTTCCCAGATTGCAACAACTCGCTGCGTGAGAAAAACCATTTTCCTCATCTCCCCCTCTGGTTCTTTTGTCAGTCACTGTACCTCCGATGTGTGCCCTTTCGTTGTCAGCTCTCCTGTCACTGGAATCAGTTTTTCCTTACATTACCATATCCCTTCATCATTTTGAACACCTCCATCAAATCTCCCAACAAAGCTTCTCTATTCTAAGGAGACAACCCCTGCTTCTCCAGTCTCCAAATAAGTGAAGATCCTCACCCCTGGAACTATCAAAGCCTCTGCAGATGGTCTCATGGGTGGAGATCCTGAGCCATGCAGACTCCAGTCTGTGAAAGTCAGGGGAAGAGTAGAGTGCCTATACTTGGGCCTCAGTAATCCCAAGCCAGTGTGAGGGTCAATCCTCTTGTATTCCTGCCCAGCAGACAACTGGGCAGACTACTGCCCAACATCTGACGTTATGATGGAGGGAGATCATTGATGAAGCAGCTGAAGATGGTTGCCCTAAGACACTACCCTGAGGAACTCCTGCAGTGTTGTTCTGGGACTGAGATGACTGATCTCCAACAACCACAACCATCTCCCTTCGTGCTAGGCTTGATCCCAACCAGTGTAGAGTTTTCCTCCTGATTCCCATTGACTCCAGTTTGCTAGGGCTCCTTGACACCACACTCTGTCAAATGTTGCCTCGATGTCAAGGTCAGTCACTCTCACCTCACCCCTGGAGTTCAGATGTTTTACTCATGTTTGGACCAAGGCTGTAATGAGGTCAAGGGCTGAATGGCCCTGGCTGACCCCAAACTGAGCATCAGTGAGCAGGTCATTGCTGTGTAAGTGCTGCTTGGTAACACCTTCCATCACTTTGCTGACAATTGAGAGTAGACTAGCATACAAGTTCAGCAGGTAATAGGGAAGGCAAATAGAATGTTGGCCTTTATTTCAAAGCGAATGGAGTATAAAAATAGGCAAGTCTTGCCAAAACTTTTCAAGGCACTAGTTAGACCACACCTAGAATACTGTGAACAGTTTTGGTCCCCTTATCTAAGGAAAGATATACTGGCACTGGAGGCAGTCCAGAGAAGGTTCACCAGGTTGATCCAGGGGTTGGAGGGATTTTCATATGAGGAGAGGTTGAGTAGGTTGGGCCCGTTCTCATTGGGGTTTAGAAGAACGAGAGGCGACCTTAGTGAAACATATAAGATTCTTAGGGGGCTTGACAGGGTAGATGCTGAGAGGTTGTTTGCCCTTGTGGGACTCTAAGACCAGAGGGCATAATCTCAGAGTGAGGGGGTCACCTATTTAAGACAGAGATGAGGAGGATATTTTTTCTCTCAGAGGGTAGTGAATTCTTTACCACAAAAGACTGTAGAAGCTGGATCATTAAGTATATTCAAGGCTCAGATAGACAGATTTTTAATCAGTAAGGGAATCAAAGGTTATGGGGAAAAAGCAGGAAAGTGGAGTTGAGGATTATCAGATCAGCCATGACCTCAGTGAATGGCGGAGCAGACTCAATGGGCCGAATGGCCTATTTCTGCTCCTTCGCCTTGTGTTCTTGTGATCTTGTAGACTGATGGGGCGGTAATTGGCTGGGTTGGATTTGTCCTGTTTTGTACGGTTGCACAAGATGCCTGCAATTGTTGAATAGCTGGTTCTTGTCTAGGTTCATATGTGAAGAATGGCCATTAGGAACATAGATGCACGTGGGCAATGTGATATTGTCCTGGCTGAACACCAACCAGTCGGTCTTCAACGTCCAAACCCATAGTTGAAGAATACCCACTTAGGCAAGCCCCTGAAGTATGTCCTAGTAATGGTCACCAACTTCAAGGGAGATGGGGGATATCACTGAAGAGAAAGCTGTAACAAGCAAAGCCATCATTACAAGTCACGTACGCAATCCAGCCCCATTCTCTGGCGCTGCTACTGAAATACGATTAGCCACTGAACCAAGGAGTGCCATTGTGCTGGCATCTGGTCTTGTTAATTTTCACAGAGAAAATTTTGACCAGATGGGAGCTTGAGATATAAACGATGAGAAGGTGATAGATTGGAAAATGAATTGGATTAAAAGAAATTAGACTGATATAAATCGAATTCAGTCACAACAATTTGCGTTGTTTCCTACCAAGGGTACTGGATTGCAGACCACCCCAATGCTTCATTGAGTTAAGAATTAATGCCTCTTTGACAGTCCATCTGGAAAGGTGTGGATAGATAGTACATTGCTCGCACAATCCATTTGTCAAAGTCATGATGCTGATGAGCACTTCATTCATTATCATACTTAAGGAGGTCACAGACTCCTTGGAAAATAAGAATCAAAATGGAGTAAGGGGCAAAGGGATCTGAGTGCACAAGACAACATATCGATTAAAGTAGTAACACAGATTAACAAGCCCGTGCAAAAAAATGCAAACCAAGCACAGGGGGCCATTTGTAGAGGGATGGAATTGAAAAGCAAACAAATTATATTATAGAACCTTGAAGTTGAACCATACTTGAAGTCCTGTGAACAGCTCTGGACTCCATATTATGAAAAGGATATGGAGTCACTGAAAAGAATGCAAGAAAAGATTCACAAGAATGGTACCATAATTGAGAGCTTATAAATTTCAGTGAAGATTGAATAGGCTGGGTGGGGATCCTTTCTCTAGAAAAGCGAAGATGGAGGGGTGAGCTAATAGCCGTCTTTAAGTTTATGAACGGGATTGATAGGAGAGGAGTAGAGAGGATGTTTCCACTTGTGGGGGGGAATCCATAACCACTTATCATCAATATAAAACAGTCACTAATGAATCTAACGGGGAATTCAGGAGAAACTTCTTTACCCAGAGAGCAGTTAGAATGTGGAACCATCCACCACAGGGAGGAGAATGTCATAGATGCATTTTAGGGGAAGCTAGATAATAGTGAAGGGAAAAAAAGGATTTGCTGATCGGGTGGGATGAAGAGAGGAGGGAGTAGTGCCCATGTGGAGCGTAAACACTTGCATGACCAGTTGGGCCGATTGGCCTGTTTCTGTGCTGTAAATTTGGTGTAATTCTGAGCACTTGCTGTAGAACCCTTACACAATGGCAGGACCCAGCCTATTCCAACCATTCTTTGGATGTACTCACCGTGTAGAAATTGAAGGAAGACTTTTTCAACGCTTTGCCAGTCCTTAGGGATGATGCGCCAGTGCAGCGCTGAGGGTATGCAACATTGTTGGGGGCACCAGATTTCAGATAAGGTGCTCAACTGAAGCTCCTCCTATCTGTTTGGGTGAATATTGAGTGATCCCTGTACAAAAAAAATAAATCCCTTGCACTGTCAAGTTCGAGCAGCCCCGAAGGTGAAGATCTCGGGTCAGTATTTGGCATTGAGATTCTGACAGCTGCTTTTTTTTTGGTACTCAAAGCTGTTGAAGCAGGTTGAAGACTGTGCCATTTCCCACCTCCTGCCTCCTCTTGCAGTGCTCTCTAGCAGCAGGTAAGAGATGCTTCCTCATCCAACAATCTCGGTGGCTAGTCTTTCGGCCGCTTAGGAAGATTCATTTACAACTTTATAAAAATTCTCATCATTGTGTTCAAGTGCCTTCAAGGCCTTGTCTCCCCCTATCTCTGTAACCTCTTCCAGCCTGATAACCTTTCGAGATACCTATACCGTTATGATCCCAGCTGATATTACCACTGGACAAGCCAGATCCCAGGGTGCAACCCGAATTAATAGATCCTAACATTTATTTCTTGTTTTGAAACATGGAGGGCGGCTACTGAACAGAGTCACAGGAGTCAGCTGATGAACCTTTAACAAAAGTATAAAACGTTTATTAAACAAGTAAAGGTGAACTATATTACAATACTTCACCCACAACTAAAGCTTTACAGATATATATAGATTTGCAAGGATAACACAAGTCTCAAGAGCTATTTTATGCTCTAATGCTCACAGTAAGTACACGGTCCATATAAAACAATAGGCGACATTGGCACGGAGGTCATTAGCCTGCTGACTTTCTGTAATTGTCAATGTTGTTGAGGAAATGAATTCAGGAGAAGATATCAGTGATTTTTGTAAGATTATATTTGAGATAAAAGAATAAACCTGTGGAAAATATAAGGTAAAATACAGGAGAGTATGGCTGACAACCCATTGTGAGGAAGGGGCATTAACTTGGACACTGCAAGGTTAAATAATGTAAAGGATGAAAAACTGAAGGCAGCAGTCACTGGAACTGTACACTATCCTAGCATAGTCCATTCAAATCAAGTTTTAATATTTAAAAGGACGAGCAGTAGGTTAAATTAGAGTTAAATATTAATTATCTCTTTCAATTTCAAATATTTATTTAACATGATGAAGTCTTTTTTTGTAGTTGACACGCTAACAAGGTGATTAAAAATTTATTTATTTGCCCATAGTGTTCACCCATAATGCTTAACCATCCCATATCCCTCAACCATCCCATATCCCTCGACCATCCCATATCCCTCGACCATCCCATATCCCTCGACCGTCCCATATCCCTCGACCGTCCCATATCCCTCGACCGTCCCGTATCCCTCGACCGTCCCGTATCCCTCGACCGTCCCGTATCCCTCGACCGTCCCGTATCCCTCGACCATCCCATTTCCCTCGACCGTCCCATATCCCTCGACCGTCCCATATCCCTCGACCGTCCCGTATCCCTCGACCGTCCCGTATCCCTCGACCGTCCCGTATCCCTCGACCGTCCCATATCCCTCGACCGTCCCATTTCCCTCGACCATCCCATATCCCTCGACCGTCCCATTTCCCTCGACCATCCCATATCCCTCGACCGTCCCATTTCCCTCGACCGTCCCATTTCCCTCGACCATCCCATATCCCTCGACCGTCCCATTTCCCTCGACCATCCCGTATCCCTCGACCATCCCGTATCCCTCGACTGTCCCGTATCCCTCGACCATCCCATACCTCTCAACGGTCAGGACCACGCTTGATCCCTGACCCCCCTCTCACTGTCCCAGCCGAGATCAGTGAGTCGAAAATAGACAAGGGGTCAAACCTGGGCCTTCTTCCCTGTATAGATTAGTGGCACCCCCCTCCCCCTCCCCCTCCCCCTCCCCACACTCCCCCATCCACCCAGGCCATCACACATGCTGCCAGGGGCCAGGCCTCCCCTACCCCTTACCCCCCCCCCAAACAGGTGTATCGTTGATAAATTCTACCTCCTGGTCATAGAAAGGCTTTGGCTGGTACACAAAGTCTCAGGAAAGGAGTGAAGAAGGATGGCTAAAAGATTAAGTGAAAAAAAGAGAAGGGCTGGGTGAGAAGGGAAGAAAATCTTTTTGATGAAAGGTAATTTAAGAGCCTTTAATGCAAGGAGGGGTTGGAGCAAAAGAGTAAGGAAGTCCTTCTCAGTTTAAAGAGCTCAAACAATTCGCTCTCTCATCTTGTCCTTTCTGCTGCATCAAATATTTGTCCATTCCAGGTCTCAGGGCTTGGTGGGGAATTTAACCTGAGGGGATTGGTGGGATCATTGGCAAACTCAACCTTCACCTCACCCAACCCTGTCATCACCTGATACCCACACATGGGCACCTTTTTCACTCAGGGTCACGGATCTGACCTGCTTCTTAACCATCTTCTGGATGAGGTGTTAAGGAAGACCTCGAATGTTCTTTTTTCTCACGTATTCCCTTTCCCCCTCTGTAACTTTCCCAGCTCTTCTCCTGAATTACCTGAAATAGGGTTGAGGGCATAGTCTGGCTCTTCATCCCAGTCACCACTCTTTTCATATAGAGGGTTACAGTACATGAGGTAGCCACTCAGCCAATCACACCTGTGACATCTCTGTGCTCAAACAATTCACTCTCTCGCCTTGTATCTTCCAGGAAGTCCTGTTGCAATGATATAGGGTTTGGTGAGATCACGCAGGTGTACTGAGTACAGTTTCCATCTCTGTGCATGAGGAAGGATATACTTGCCTTAGAAAGGGTACAACAGAAGTTCAGAAGATTGACAGTAGAGGGTAGTCCTATGAAGAGAGATTGAGCAGAATGGGTCATTATGCGCTGGAGTTTAGAACCATAAGAAGTGATCTCGTTGGAAAATATCAAATTTTAGAGGACTTGACTTGGGAGATGCTGTTTGCTCCCGAGCTAGAGAGTCTGAAACTCAGGGTCATAGTCACAGGATAAGGGGTTCGGACAGAGATCAGGAGAAATTGTTTCGCTCAGAGGGTTGTGAATCTTTGGAACTCTCTAGCCCAAAGAGCTGTGGGATGCTGAATATATTCAAGGCAGAGGTCAATAGATAGCTGGGGATCAAAGGGATATGAGGAAAAGGTGGGAAAGTAGAGTTGAGGTAAAAAAAAAATCAGTCAAGATATTACTGAATGGTTGAGCGGGCCTGAGGAACAGTAGGGCCTAGAGATATTCCTATTCCTTATGCTCTTTAAACAGAGAAGAGACAGCCTTACTTGGTTTCATTTACCGTAAGTTGAATCATCCATTTTATCGGCACTATTCCCTTCTCCTATCCCACAGTCTCTACTTGGTATTCAGTGAGGCAGTCTGACTTCTACCCCATGACTCGTTTCGCTGCTGTCAATTAAGTCAGCATGCGAAAATGTGCCTTAAAATTGCCCAAATAGATTTTCTGAGGCTCTTTCACACGATGACTAGACGGCACTTACCCGATCAAGCTGCTTAACCCACACTGAGTTCAATTCAAAATGTCTCGCGGTCTCAAATTTATTTGAAGAAGCATAGAGTGTTTATCCATTCTGGATGAATTGAGTAGGTGGAATAGAATATAAATACCTAATGAATGGTTTGATGTTGTTTGACTGCTGTGCTGTTACACACAATGTGACCTCGAATGTTCTTTTTTCTCATGTATTCCCTTTCCTCCCCTGTAACTTTCCCAGCTCTTCTCCTGAATTATCTGAAATGGAGATGAGGGTATATTCTAGCACTTCATCCCAGTCACCAGCCTTCCCATAGAGGGTTACAGTACATGAGGTGGCCATTCAGCCTGTGCCATCTCTCTGCTCAGACAATTTGCTCTCTCGCCGTGTATGTTCCCCTGCATTAAATATTTGTCCATTCCAGGCCTCAGGGCTTGGTGGGGAATTTAACCTGAGGCGATTGTTGGGATCATTGGCAAACTCAATCCTCTCCTCACCCAACCCTGTCTTCACCTGATACCCACACGTGGGCAGCTTTCTCATTCGGGGTCACTGATCTGACCTGCTTCTTAGCCATCTTCCGGGTGAGATGTTAAGCCAAGGCCCCCTCAGATTGACACTAAAAAGATCCACGGCCACTCTTTTGCAAAAGAGCAGGGGTGTCCTCCTCAATGCCCAGGTCCAGTATTCATCCCTCAACCAACATCGCTGAAAACAGACTATTTGGCCATCGTCATATTGCTGTTGTGGGAGCTTGCTGTTTTCTAATTGGCTGCTGCATCTCCCTACTGTAAAGCAATAGTTGCACTTCGAAAAGTGCTTCATTTTCTGTGGGATGCCTGAGGTCGCTATGGAAATGCAAGATCTTCCTTTTTTGAAGTGGAAGCTGGAAAAGTTAGGTTCTGAGGAGGTTTTTTCAGAAGAGGATGGGATTTGGGGGAGAGTACCAGAGTTGGTGAACAATAGGTGAATTGCCCTTGCAGAAAGCCAGCACAGACACGATGGGCCAAATGGCCCCTTCCTGTGCTGTAACTATCCAATGAGAGTTGGAGCCCATGAAACTGCAGGTGGAGCAGAGGGAGGTGGGTGTGGATGCACAACAGACTGACTCTGAGGAGCGGAGATGTAGGATGGAAGCTAAGGAGGAAGGAGGCACATTGCAGTGAGGCCACAAAGGTATTGTTGGTGAAGGGAGAACGTTCCAAGGGCAATGGGATAAGTGTAAAGGGAGGAGTTGCGATAATTGGATAGCTCTTGCAAAGAGGTGGCACAGGCACAATGGGCTGAATGGCCTCCAGTGCTATATAATTCGATGAACTGGGCCTCTTAGCCTATTTAGGCGATACATTTAGCCATGAGCCAAAGTGAGCGCAACACTGGCTGAAATACTATTTGGTTTTGGTGTGCAGTGATGGCATGGATAGTTCAGAATGGCCAAAACCATACTGTTCTTAGCCAGGAACGCAAGGGACTGTGCTTGTGAAATTCCAGTCTGACATTTTGGGGATTAGGAGGAAGGGAGGAGGGGAGGAAATTAATAACAAAAGTTCCACAAACACAATTTCTGGCAGTCAGTCTGTGAAGATCAGCCTTCCTTTAATTTGATGTTCTTGAGGCCAATTATAAGCATTTGGAAGGGATGAGCTTGCAGGTACAGGCTGCTGCAGATAAGATTGCTTTCATTTAATCATTGCCAAAGCTGAATTAGCCAGAAAATGAAGTGAGTGTAGCGAATGTAGTTTGGAGTTGTTTAAAACCTGGCATTCCTGTTTAAAAATTCTGCACACAGGATTCCTTCAAGAAGCTGTCAAAGAATATGCTGTAGGGACAATTATCAGATCTCAGTTAGTACGTACGGTGACAAATAAAGAGGGCTTGCATTTCTATAGCACCTTTCACAACCTCAGGACATCCCAAAGCACTTTACAGCCAATGAGGTACTTTTATGAAGCACCGTTTTAATGTCGGAAACACAGCAGCCAATTTGTGCACAGCAAGCTCCCGCAAACAGAAACGCCATGTCGACCAGATAAACTGTTCTTTTATTGGCGAATTTCCCGGTCAGCCATACGGCATACCACTGCAGTACTTTACCAAGCACAATCATGGTCCAATCCAATGGAAGTCCATGGTCGCCAACGCCCTCTTGGAGCTTGGGACCTGAAGGAGGAGGAAGCATCTGTTCTTTTAGTGATGTTGTTTAAGGGGTAAATTTTGGTCTGTGACACCAGGGAGAACTTCTGCAAATAGTGACCATTGGATCATGTACGTTCACCTGAGACAGTCTCGGCTTTAATGTCTCTTCCGAAAGATGGCATCTCTAAGATTGCAACACTCCCTCCATGCGACCACTGTAATAGTGCAGCAATGCAGCACTCCCTCAGTACTGCCCTCCGTCAGTGCAGCACTCCCTCTGCACTAACCCTCTGACAGTGCAGAACTGCCTTGGTACTCACCCTCTGACAGAGCAGCACTCCCTCAGTGCTGACCCTCTGACAGTGCAGCGCTCCCTCAGTACTGACCCTCTGACAGAGCAGCACTCCCTCAGTACTGACCCTCTGACAGAGCAGCGCTCCCTCAGTACTGCTCCTCCAACAGGGTCACACTCCCTCAGTACTGAACCTCCAACAGGGTCATTCTCCCTTAGTACTGACCCCCTGACAGAGCAGCACTCCCTCAATACTGACCCTCTAACAGTCCAGTGCTCACACTATGCCCCTCTAACATTACAGTGCTCACTCTGAACTGCCCCTTTAGCAGTGCAGTGCTCCCTCTGTATTGCCCCTTTAACAGTGCAGTGCTCCCTCTGTATTGCCCCTTTAACAGTGCAGTGCTCCCTCTGTATTGCCCCTTTAACAGTGCAGTGCTCCCTCTGTATTGCCCCTCTGACAGTGCAGTGCTCCCTCTGTATTGCCCCTTTAACAGTGCAGTGCTCCCTCTGTATTGCCCCTTTAACAGTGCAGTGCTCCCTCTGTATTGCCCCTCTGACAGTGCAGTGCTCCCTCTGTATTGCCCCTCTGACAGTGCAGCACTCCCTTGTACGTCAGTAGGTGTGTCGGCTTTGCTCATGTCCTGAGAGTGGAATGTGAACTCCGTGACCTCTGGACTCAGAGGCTACCCGCTGAGCTATACCTGACATTTTGTTGCTTACATACAGGACAAGGGTTCAATCCCCAGTCGACGCTTTGTTTACTGATCTCAGTAAATGTTTCCATCTAGTGACTCCTCATAAATTCTCTTCCCTTTGTTGCAAAGCCTGTAGACATGGAAAGGATTGGGTTTGACTGATTTTCTCCCACTGGGTGGTCTGGTGATACATTGGAATAGGGAGGCGTAACTACAACAGTCTCTCCAAACTCTGATAGCCGATTGTCTCAAGAATGTGGATCTAGCCGTGGAGAAAGACCCCAGTGTTGTGCAGCAGCGGGCGAACGGGAGGAGGGAGTGTTGATAATTGTTTTATGCTCATCCACATGCCTCCCTCTGTCCATCCTAACTTGCAACAAGTCCTGTTCACCCATCACCTCTGTGCTCACTGACCCACTTTGGCTCCAGGTTCAGCAACGCCTCGATTTTAAAATTCTCATCCTTGTTTTCAAATCCCTCCAGCCTCTCTATCCTCCTGCATCCCCACAGTCCTCCGAGACCTCTGAACTCCTCCAATTCTGGCCTCCTGTACATCCCTGATTTTAATCAGTCTTCCTGGGGGCCCTATGGCTCAGCTAGTAGCCCACCTGCCTTTCAACCCGAAGGCCCCAGATCCAAACTTATGGGGTGATGGTGGTGTAGTGCTAATGTTGCTGGACTAATACCCCAGAGGTCCAGATCAATGCCTGGGGACATGGGTTCAAATCCCACACACACACACACACACAAGCACACTCACACACACACACACACACACACCCCCTGAAGCGCCCACACACACACACACACACCCCCTGAAGCGCCCACACACACACACACACGCACACACCCCCTGAAGCGCCCACACACACACACACACACACACACACCCACCCCCTGAAGCGCCCACACACACTCTCTCTCACACACACACACCCTGCAGCTCGTGGAGTTTAAATTCAATTATTAAATCTGGAATTGAAAGCTATTCTGAGTAATGTTGGCTATGAAACGATCATCGACTGTTGTCAAAACCCACCTGGTCCGTTAATGCCCTTTAGGGAGGGAAATCTGCCGTCCTTACCCGGTCTGGCCTACATGTGACTCCAGACCCACAGCAACGTGGTTGACTTTTAACTGCCGGGCAAGCCACTCAGTTCAAGGGCAATTCGGGAGGGGCAACAAATGCTGGCCCTGCCAGCCATGCCCACGTCCAGGGGCAGGATTTTTAGGTTGGCGTGCAGGCACGATCAGCGAGCCCGGGAAGCAGCCAGGGAACAGACCGCCCGCCGCCCGCGATCGACCCCCCCGACTACCATTTCACACCGGCCGGCCAATTAACGGCCGGACAACGTGAATCCCGCGCTGAGAACCTCAGCGCTGCCGGCCTGGGGGCGGGAGGAGGGTGTGAGTGTGGGGGTTGGGGGGGTGAGGGGCAAACGCAGAATGAACGTTCCCCCGAAGGCAGGGAGCTCCTCGGGGACCTGAAGACTTCGAAACAATTAAAGAAAGGTTTTAAAATCTGGGGAAATAAAATGTCCACGCATCACCTGAAGCAGTCACCTGAAATGTGTCAACAGGGGCAGGATTTTGCCCTTGTGGGGGGGGCTCGGCTGTGGTGGGGGGGGCAGGCGGAGGTGTTCGGGAAGCCGATCGCCGCCCGCGATTGGGGCCTAATTGTCTGGCCGGCGTGAAGCGCGAGCGGCAGCACCCAGCACTGCCTGTGCGGGCAGGGGGAGGGGGTGTGAGCGCATGGTGCGCTTGGAAACCTCCCTGAGGCACAGAGCTGCCTCAGGGCGATGAACGGTTTTAAACATTAGAAACAAAGATTTTAATAAATGTTATAAAACGTGTCCCCCCTCGTGTGACCCTGTCACCTGAGCAGGGGCATGTGTTATAAATTAAAATTTGAAACATTTTATCTTATTTTTTATTTGATTTTTGGAGACCTCATTCCCCCAGTGGGCGAGGTTTCCAAAAAAAAAATTGCCAAGGCCGCTTGGCCTTTTCGCCTGCCCCGCCCACTGCAAGGTTGGGATGGGCAGTGAGAAATTTGTTTCAGTGACCTGGTTAATGGCCTTAATCGGCCTTTTAATTGACGGCTGCTGACTGGAATATCGTGCGACTGCGCGTTGACGTCGGGACACTCGCCCGACGCCAACGTGCATCATTTTACGCCCGAGCGGGTCGGGCGCTTATTCTCCGCCCACTGAGGTAAAAATTCTGCCCATGATGAAAACCCTGTCCTTGCATTTTTATTTTTTTTTAATTTAATAACGGAAACCTCATCCCGCCCTTGGATGAGGTTTCATCAAAAATGCAAAGTCTGCCTGGCAGATTCACCTGTCCGCCAACTGTAAATTTGGACAGACGTGAAAATCGGGGACAATTGGAACCTTAACAACTTTAATTAGGCCATAAGGCATAGGAGCAGAAATTAGGCCATTCGGCCCATCGAGTCTGCTCCGCCATTCAATCATGGCTGATAAGTTTCTCAACCCCATTCTCCCACCTTTTCCTCGTAACCTTTGATCCCCTTACCAATCAAGAACCTATCTATCTCGGTCTTAAATACACTCAATGCCTCCACAGCCTTCTGTGGCAATGAATTCCATGGATTCACCACTCTCTGGCTAAAGAAGTTTCTCCTCATCTCTGTTCTAAAAGGTCTTCCCTTTACTCTGAGGCTGTGCCCCAGGTCCTAGTCTCTCCTACTAATGGAAACATCTTCCCCACGTCCACTCTATCCAGGCCTTTCAGTATTCTGTAAGTTTCAATCAGATCCCCCCTCATCCTTCAAAACTCCATCGAGTATAGACCCAGAGTCCTCAAACGTTCCTCATATGTTAAGCCTTTCATTCCTGGGATCATTCTCGTGAACCTCCTCTGGACTCTCTCCAGGGCCAGAACATCCTTCCTGAGATATGGGGCCCAAAATTGCTCACAATATTCTAAATGTGGTCTGACCAGAGCCTTATAAAACCTCAGCAGCACATCCCTGCTTTTATATTCTAGCCCTCTCGAAATAAATGCCAACATTGCATTTGCCTTCCTAACTACCGACTCAACCTGCAAGTTAACCTTAAGAGAATCCTGGACTAGAACTCCCAAGTCCCTTTGTTCTCCATATTTGCACTTCTTATTTGTTGGCGGGCGCGCTCCCAACACTTGCGCGCGCCCACCCACCGAAATATCGCGCAAGCGCGGTTTCATGTCCGATCGGGTCGGGCGCGCGCCCACATGCCAACCTAAAAATTCTGCCCAGGACTTGCAGGCCACGGAAAGAGCACTCATGACAAAGCTATCAATTGTTAACCAGCTTGTAAATCCTCTTCCAAAACTTCACGTCGTTCTCTAAGGGAAAGAGTACGGAGACACCACAACGACACCCCGTTTCTCAGCTTCCTGTTAGTTAACCAATCCTTTATCCATGCTAATCTATCGCCCCCAATGCCCATGAGACCTTATCTGTTGCCTTTTACGTGACAGCTCATCAAATGCCTTTTGGAAATCCAAATACACTACATCCACTGAACCCCCCTTTATCCACCCTTGTTACATCCTCAAAGAACTCCAATAGATTTGTCAGACACAATTTCCCTTTCACAAAACCATGTTGGCTCTGCCTGATTATATTATGATTTTCTAAACGTCCTCCCTCGCATTTTTCGCTGGGACCTTTGGAAGGCTACAACCAATGCATACATTATCTCTGCAGACACTTCCTTTAAGACTCTAGGGTGCAGGCCAACAGATCCAGGGGATTTGCCAGCTTTCATTCCCATTATTTTTCCTCGTACTTTTTCCTCCAGTGATCATGATTGTTTTAAGCTCCTCCCTCCCTTTTGCCTCTTGATTTTCTGTTATCCTTGGATGCTCTTTGTGTCTCCTACTGTAAAGACAGATACAAAAGACTTGTTTAAAGTCTCTGACATTTCCTTGTTTCCCACTTTTAATTTCCCAGTCTGATCCTCTAAAGAATCACCGCTTACTTTAGCTCCTCTTTTCCTTTTTAATATACTTGTAGAAGCTTTTACTGTCTGTTTTTATACACCTTGCAGATTTTCTCTCATACTCCAATTTCTCCCTCTTTATTTTTTTACTCAACCTTTGCTGGTTTTTAAAATGTTCCCAATCCTCTGGCCTACCACTAATCTTTGCAAGCATCGTACACATTTTGTTCAATTTGAAACTGTCCTCAATTCCCTTAGTTAGCCACTGATGGTGCATCATTCTGGTAGAGATTTTCTTTCTCAGCGGAATCTATTTTTATTGAGAGATGTGAAATATCTCCTCAAATTCCTGCCACTGCTTTCCCACTGTCCTATCTTTTAACCTCTTTTCCCATACCGTTTTAATCAACTGTCTTCATGCCCTTGTAATTGCCTATATTCGAGTTTAGGACATCAGCCACCAAACACTGGAACATCTCTTTCTGTGGCTTGGTTGCCAATTTTGTTTTATAATGTTCCTGTGAAGTGCTATTGAGATGTTTTACTACTTTGAAGGCACTACATAAATGTAATCTGTTGTTATTTAACAAGTGGTTATTTCAGGGGCCAGGGAGGTTTGTGGCCCAGTGGGTGGTGTCCCTGCCTTGGACTCAGTAGCTCTGGCTTTGTGTCCCACCCCAGGACTTGATGGCCAAGGAAGATGCATTCATGAGGCAGCCACACAGATTGAGTATCATTTCAACACACTGAAAATCCTTCCAACACACACCAATAGCAGGGGATAAGAGTGGGAGAAATTCCTGGTCAGCAATGTGATGGAAGGAATGTTGGAGCCTCGAGCACCACCATCCACAGCTCCAGACTGCAACGTGCATGTAAAAGTGTATGTTGCCACAGCAACTCGATACCCCCTGAGTGAACTGGAACGCACCATCACCACTTCAGAGGACTGTTGAGGTCATGTGGAAGCAGATAGCTCCTTGAATCACTGTAGTGCTGTATTGTTTAAAACTCATCCTGGGGATATAGCCATTACTGGCAAGGGCCGTATTTATTACCCATTCCTAATTGCCTTGAACTCAATGGTTTACTGGGCCTCTTTGGAATGATACTCAACCGGTTGGGAGTCAGCCATTTGGCTGTGGAACTGGAGTCATATCTGGGCCCAGACTGAGTAAGGGTGGCAGATTTCCTTCCCTAAAGGGATGCAGTATTAATGAACCAGTTATTATTCGGTCATTGTCGGATTTGAATTCACATTCTTTGGATTATTTTTCCAGTATCGTAACTACAACACAATCGTACTCTGTTTTTCCCAGTGAGATAATATCTGGTGGGCATTAAAGATTCCATGAACTTGGTATCCGGACCATAATTTCTCCTCCTCCCCTTCCCCAGTCAACGCTCCCAAGTTACAGATTAACCGATTGTTCATCTCATGAGAAGCACACCAGACTAGAGGTTATGGCACCAGTCTAGAGGTCAAGAGTTCAGATCCCACTGTTACACATTGTCAAATTAAATTCAATTAATTTGGTAATTTGTGGATTGTGACCTGAAAACTGTCGTAAAATCCCAACTGACTCGCTTATATCCTCCAGGGGAAGGAGTCTGGCATCCTTACTTGGTCTCGGCCTACACAAGACTCCATTCCTGCAGCACCATGGTTAACTATTAATGCTGTTCAGAATGGGTAGTGAATGCAGTGTTGCCCGTGTGGCCCACCTCTCTGGAATATAAATTGCCTCTGTGTTTGCCAAGGTGTCAGCGGTTGCTTCCAAAGCAATTCATTACAAAACTCCTGGCCAACTCTGAAAACTCTGGTGAAGTTCTTTGCTTCACTGTTACCCACCCCCATGAGACCATCATTGAGCCCTGAAATAGTGTGAAAGGTCACAGCCATAATGAAGTCCACCCCCTCCCACATTTTCTCCATGATTAGGTGCTATGTTTTCTGAATTACATAGTAATACAGTACCAACAGCACAGAAAGAGGCCATTCAACCCAACAGACCTGGAATCACAGGAAAACCAGCAGATGACTCCCTTAACAGGCATTAGTGAACGAGACGAGTGTTTAAGAGAATCAATGATAGTTTCCTGGCCCATTACTGAGACTAGCCTTCAGACCCACATTAATTAATTCAATTTAAATTCCACTGGTTGCCATGGGATTTGAACCCATGCCCTATGGATTACTAGTCCAGTGACATGACCACAATGCCACTGTCTCCTCTGTCTATTAATGGCTATCTTGTATTTATGACCCTGAGTTCTGGTCACGCCCACAAGTTGAAACATCTTCTCTACGTCAACCCTGCTAAACTCATTCATAATCTTAAAGATCTCTGTAAGGTTACACCTAGCCTTCTCTCCTGGAGAAAAGAGCCCCAGCCTCTTCAATCGACTTTGATAGGCATAACCTCTGAGTTCTGGTATCATTCTGGTAAGCCTTTTTTGCATCTTCTCAATGAACCTATATATTTTTTTTCATAATATGGTGACCAGAACTGTTCACAGTGCTCTCTTGTTTTGGTCTAACCAAGGGTCCTAAATAAATGTAAAACATGGTTTAACATAGGCCTAAAAACTGGATGGCCTGTATCACATAATTAAATCTCCTCTCCCTCTCTCTCGCTCTCTCAGGATCCCGTCTTCGACAGGAGGATTTCCCGCCCCGGATTGCGGAACACCCCTCTGACCTGATCGTGTCCAAGGGTGAGCCGGCCACCCTGAACTGCAAGGCCGAGGGGAGGCCCAGCCCCACTGTCGAGTGGTACAAGGACGGCGAGCGGGTGGAGACGGACAAGGACGATCCCCGCTCTCACCGCATGCTGCTGCCCAGCGGCTCCTTGTTCTTCCTGCGCATTGTACACGGACGGAGGAGCAAACCCGACGAGGGCAGCTACGTCTGCGTGGCCCGGAACTACCTGGGGGAGGCCGTCAGCCACAACGCCTCGCTGGAGGTGGCCTGTAAGTACCTGATGATTGCACATCCTTGCCGTGTGTTGTTTGCTGGTCACGCCAGACACTGTTGTTTCTGTTTTTCTCAGTGTGGTTCACAATGGACATTCAACCCTGCCGTAATGGCCAAACAGGTTGTCTCAAATATGCAAGTGGGAACTTTTGGCCGTGCTGTTGTTGACTCCGAGGGTGTCACTCTCAGCGGGTCACAGCTCCAGGAGCTCCCTGAAGGGTGGAGGGCTCGAGCATTTTGCCGTAATTGTTGGGCCAACTGGTTTCTTGTTTCTGGTGCCGTATTTTACTGAACGGAAGGAGTCTTTCTCCAAGGCTTTTACTCTCCAGGGAAGGAGTTCCCTGGAGAGAGTCAATATTGTGGTGTCTTTGTGAGTGTGTAAATATTTGTAGGGTTCTCTGGGAGCATGTCTGTACTTGTAGGGTCTCTGGGAGTGTGTATGTTCTTATAGTGTATTTGGGAGTCTATCAGTATTTCCAAGGGTCTGTGGAGTGTGTCTGTATTTACAGGGGTCTCTGGGAGTTGTCAATATTTACAAGGGTCTCAGTGATTCTGTATTTACAGGACTCCCTGGGAGTGTGTCTGTTACAGGGCTCTTGAAGAGTGAGTCTGTATTTACAGGGGTCTCTAAGAGTGTGTCTGTATTTACAGGGGTCTCCGGGAGTGTGTCTGTATTTACAGGGGTCTCCGGGAGTGTGTCTGTATTTACAGGGGTCTCCGGGAGTGTGTCTGTATTTACAGGGGTCTCCGGGAGTGTGTCTGTATTTACCAGCGTCTCCGGGAGTGTGTCTATATTTACAGGGGTCTCCGGGAGTGTGTCTGCATTTACGGGGGTCTCTGGATGTGTGTCAGTATTTAAATATTGGGCAGAAAACAGGCATGAACTCCCCTGCTCTGATTTCAAAAGAGAGCCATGGGATCTTTATCATACACGTGAGGCTCTTGAAGAGTGAGTCTGTATTTACAGGGGTCTCTAAGAGTGTGTCTGTATTTACAGGGGTCTCCGGGAGTGTGTCTGTATTTACAGGGGTCTCCGGGAGTGTGTCTGTATTTACAGGGGTCTCCGGGAGTGTGTCTGTATTTACAGGGGTCTCCGGGAGTGTGTCTGTATTTACAGGGGTCTCCGGGAGTGTGTCTGTATTTACAGGGGTCTCCGGGAGTGTGTCTGTATTTACCAGCGTCTCCGGGAGTGTGTCTATATTTACAGGGGTCTCCGGGAGTGTGTCTGTATTTACAGGGGTCTCCGGGAGTGTGTCTGTATTTACAGGGGTCTCCGGGAGTGTGTCTGTATTTACAGGGGTCTCCGGGAGTGTGTCTGTATTTACAGGGGTCTCCGGGAGTGTGTCTGTATTTACCAGCGTCTCCGGGAGTGTGTCTATATTTACAGGGGTCTCCGGGAGTGTGTCTGCATTTACGGGGGTCTCTGGATGTGTGTCAGTATTTAAATATTGGGCAGAAAACAGGCATGAACTCCCCTGCTCTGATTTCAAAAGAGAGCCATGGGATCTTTATCATACACGTGAGGCTCTTGAAGAGTGAGTCTGTATTTACAGGGGTCTCTAAGAGTGTGTCTGTATTTACAGGGGTCTCCGGGAGTGTGTCTGTATTTACAGGGGTCTCCGGGAGTGTGTCTGTATTTACAGGGGTCTCCGGGAGTGTGTCTGTATTTACAGGGGTCTCCGGGAGTGTGTCTGTATTTACAGGGGTCTCCGGGAGTGTGTCTGTATTTACCAGCGTCTCCGGGAGTGTGTCTATATTTACAGGGGTCTCCGGGAGTGTGTCTGCATTTACGGGGGTCTCCGGGCTTGTGTCTGCATTTATGGGGGTCTCTGGATGTGTGTCAGTATTTAAATATTGGGCAGAAAACAGGCATGAACTCCCCTGCTCTGATTTCAAAAGAGAGCCATGGGATCTTTATCATACACGTGAGAGGATAGATGGGATCTCAGTTTTAACATCCCATTGCACGGCGGCATGTCCGGCAGTGCAGCGCTCCCTCAGTACTGCACTGGAGTGTCAGGCTAGATACACATGCTCAAGTCTCTGGTCAGATAGCAGGAAGAGCCTTAAGGGGCTGAATGGCCTCCTCCTCTTGGGAACCAAGAGGCTTTTGTTCGGTCCTTACTCTCACATTAAATCTGCTGTCTGTCAGCAGTCAGATTTCAAATGAGTAAAGTCACATATTCCAATCGCTTTTGTCTTTCTCTCTCTTGAGAAGAGTATTTTTCTCCTTCCCCACCACCACCCGCTCCCCCTCCCCACCCTGCCACCCAATCTCCCCCCAACTTCCCCAAGTCCCCGCTACCCAATCCAATTTCCACTGAGGTTTTTTTACGGCGATTTTCAATAAATCTAGAGTGTCGGGTGAGCCAGACTGTTGGGCTTGACCTGAAGTTACTACAGCTGGTGGGAGGTCAGGCATGAACACAAGTCCGGTAAGGGGGAAAATTGGAGAATTAGCAAGAGCGGGCCTCGGTGCTGGGAGCTGATAGACGAGATCTGAGGGGCCAGTGAAATCTGAGAATGGACAGCCACAGAACCCTCTGTTCTAAAAACAAATCCAGCCTCTAACCTGACACTGCCATCTCGATTTATGTCACTCTTATTTTACTTTTGTAGCTACAGCTGATCAAATATTCTCCGATTTGTTTTGTTTGGACTGGGGGAGGGGGTTGTGAATATGGCCACTTTCTCTCATGCTCCCTGGTTTCCTCAAGAGTCAAGAAAGAGAAGACACAGGTGGTGGATGTAAAAGATCCCCAGGGCTCGGTTGGTTTGAAGAGCAGGTGACCCTCTCCCCGACTGTGCCGACCGGCATTCCTCTCGCACCAATCGCCTCCGAAAAGCAGACCAAACCGGGCTCTTTCACCTCATTTGCTGGTCCTGGGATCTTGCTGTGCTGAAAATGACCACCGACATGCCAGCAGTCACCGCGCTTTGTTGCGTTTCATTGTACACGAAGAGCTTTGAGATGTTTGCCAGACATTTAAACCCGGTCTGAGTGTCCACTGCCATATATTCAGTAGAAATAAATCAGAAATAACCTGTGAATCGTACCAGACTGAGCATTTATAACCAATGATGAATTTCTCCCACTGTACAACAATTACAAAAGAAAGAAAAATCGCTTTATTGGTTCTTGGTTCAGAGACTCATAAATCCTTTTAAAAGAGAAGATTCATGTTTGGATCATTCGTTTATGCATAGATTACCGTCATTCACTCACCTTCTCTCCATATCCCCCAATCCCACCTACGCACCCTCTCCCCACATCACTCAATCCCACCAGCCCACCTTCTCCCCTTATCCCGCAATCCCACCAGCCCACCTTCTCCCCATATTCCTCAATCCCACCTACCCATCTTCTCCCCATATCCCTCAATCCCACCTACCCACCTTCTCCACGTATCTCTCAATCCCTCCTACCAACCTTCTCCCCATATCCCTCAATCCCACCTACCCACCTTCTCCACGTAGCCCTCAATCCCACCTACCCACCTTCTCCACGTATCCCTCAATCCCGCCTACCCACCTTCTCTCCATATCCCTCAATCCCACCTACGCTGTCTTCAGTCTCCAGATACCAATTTAATTATCCCTTGATCACTTTTCCACAGCCCGCTTCAATGTCATTCCTTGCTAACTTCTGGCACAGATCTGCTACCCTTTGAGTGACCTCCATCCTTGCTGCTAACTTCCTCATTTTAAATAAAAACAGAAAATGCTGGAAAAACAGCCAGTCACTCAGCATAGCTGGGGGAAATGACACAGGTCAGTGTATATATCCCTGAGGCTTGCACCTTCACCCCAGTGAACAACTTCTCCAGATCGAGTTCCCTTCCTGATCTCGGCAACCTTGTCTGCTTGTGTTTGTTCCTTAAATGTGCTGATGTTTTGATGTCTGTCTCAATGCAATCTCCCTTGGTGTGTTGCTTTGAGCTGTAGTCACGGTGACAAGCGAGCTGTTTTTAAGGGTGGCAGATTAATTCAACAGAAGAGATGAACTGAAGTAAAATAACGCCTTTCACAAACTCAAAATGTTCCAAAACATTTTCCAATCAATTAAGTATTTTTGAAGTGTGGTCACTGTTCTAATGTAGGAAATACAGTTGCTAATTAGTGCACAGCAAGCTCCCACATAAAACAATGACATAAATGGCCAGATAAACTGTGTTCAGCGATGTTGGTTGAGGAATAGATATTGGCCCAGGACGCTGGGGGGATCTCCCCTGCCCTTCTTTGAAATAGTAGTTGGGATATCTTTTTCATCCACCTGAGAGGACAGACGCCTAGGCTTAACGTCTCGTTCGAAAGACGGCACCTTTAACAGTGCAGCACTCCCTCGGCACTGCGTTGGAACTGTTGGGCTAGACCTGGCGCTTAAGTGTCTGGAGGGGGGAACTCAAATCCACAACTCCTGTGTGAGCCAAAAGTGCAGCAAAGAACAGTTGGCTTGAAGCAATTACTGGAACATTGGCCATTAGAGGACTAAGACTTTTTTTTAAAAGGCAGAACTTATCATCGAGATGAAGGGGGCAGCGATAGGGGTGGGGTGTGGCCAGTACTGGATAGTGACCCAGGAACAGGAAGCCTGGCTGAATATTTTCAGATCTGTAATGCAGGGGTCCTGAGGCCAGTTGACATCAGCTAAGCTATAATGAGTCCAATAATCTGATTGTGAAGTCTTCTTCCAATCATGGCATTCCAAAACGATATGGCCCCTTTAAGCGATGGTTAGTTTCTGCAGGACATAGTGGGACCTCACTTTGATATTTCGATTTTATTTCCACCCCCCCCCCTCCACATTATGAAAATAGAAGCAGAATATATTTATATAAGTAAATATAAGATTGGCTCACTGAAGAATTGACTTCTACCGAACTTGTTAAGTGGGTCAGGTCACCGCTGGGAGTCAGAGCAGATCATATTCTCAGACGGGGGATAAAGCAAGGATTGTATTTCTGGGGAGGGGAGGTAGGGTGGCCAAGCAGTTGTGGCGCCAACACGTTCAAGGAACAGAAGAAGCATGTGCGCTCTGTCAGGAGGCTGGGCCTGCCCCTGATCTCGGCTGAATCACTTGATACCCCCAGGGATTCAGCCATAGCCCCGGGTGTTAAATATATGGACAGCAGCTTGCTATCGACTAGTGGTTAACAGCAGGAGGAGTCAGGACAGGGGGAGGTGGGGAGCGGAGGTGAAAAGTGGTGGGAGGTTGTGGAGAAGTTGGAGTGGGTGTGGGTATTTGGACTTCAATGAAAAATTGATGCAGCCACTAGATGATCGCGTGAAGCAGAGGAAGCAAATGAGGTGTTGAATGCTACAGTGATGAGGAGACTTGGAGAGGGCGGGTGGGGGGGGGGGGTCAAGGGTCAAAGGGCAGGTAACAAACCTATCAGCTTTCCCCCTCTTCAAAAGCCAAAGAAAACAATTGAAAATAAAGGGAGAGAGAGAGGCTGTACAGTTTGTCCGGGAGTTAACCATTCCTTCCCTTGTTGAATGAGGGGACTAAATAAAGAAAAAAAGCAAAAATCCGCGGATGCTGGAAATCCAAAACAAAAATAAAAATACCGGGAAAACCTCAGCAGGTCTGGCAGCATCTGCGGAGAGGAGCACAGTTAACGTTTCGAGTCCGTATGACTCTTCAACAGAACTAAGGAAAAATAGAAAAGAGGTGAAATATAAGCTGGTTTAAGGGGGGGTGGGACAGGTAGAGCTGGATAGAGGACCAGTGATAGGTGGAGATAACCAAAAGATGTCATAGACAAAAGGACAAAGAGGTGTTGACGATGGTGATATTATCTAAGAAATGTAATAATTAAGGGTAGAAAGCAGGATGAGCAAGGTACAGATAGTCCTAGTGAGGGTGGGGTGGGGGGAAGGGATTGAAATAGGCTAAAAGGTGGAGATAAAACAATGGATGGAAATACATTTAAAAATAATGGAAATAGGTGGGAAAAGAAAAATCTACATAAACGATTGGAAAAAAGGGGGATCGGAATAAAGAATCTGCTGCTTATTCGCTGGGCTAAAGAAATGGATTGAAGAGAATCCCCCTCAAACTGGGACCACGAAGCAGATGGAATTTCATGATTTTGGGGGAAGTTAGACTTTTCTCTCTCCTCCTGGCCCCTCTAACTGTGAAAGGGTAACACCCCCTCCGTTATTTATGGGTGGGGGGGGTACATTATGTCTATGTCCCTGAATTATGCAGCAAAGGCACTCCTCAAATAAAAACAAACTTGTTTCTATGGTTGCGTTCCACCCCTCCCCTCATGAATTTGTTGTGCCAAAGAGTGATTCAGGATGTAGCAAGGGATCAGTGTCCCAACTTGAGCTGCGACAACATCTGAGGGCATCTACCTTTGCACTGCTTATCCTCTTGTGGTGAATTCCGACTCTATTGCTCCTGTCCAGTTTCCCGGCTTTGTTGGCCAGGACACCAGGGGAGGAACTCCTCACGAGAGTGGCCATGTGATTGGGAGATTTGCTAAGAAGCTGGGTATGTGGGATTGAGGGATATGAGGAGAAGGTGGGGAGGCGGGATTGAAGGATACAGGGAGAAGGGGGGATTGAGGGATATGGGAAGAAGGTGAGTAGGTGGGAATGAAGGATACATGGAGAAGGTGGTACTGAGGGATATGGGGAGAAGGTGGGTAGGTGGGATTGAGGGATATGGGGGAGAAGGTGGGTAGGTGGGATTGAGGGATATGGTGGGGGGAAGGTGGGTTGGTGGGATTGAGGGATATGGGGAGAAGGTGGGTAGGTGGGATTGAGGGATATGGGGAGAAGGTGGGTCGGTGGGATTGAGGGATATGGGGAGAAGGTGGGTTGGTGGGATTGAGAGATATGGGGAGAAGGTGGGTAGGTGGGATTGAGGATTATGGGGACAAAGTAGATTTGATGTTTCCAAAAGTTTTGGGTTTCTTAAGCATGTGGCGCTCTTATTTTTATCTGTGTTTAAGCTTCAGCATAATCAAAGCTTTAATAAAAGGGGAATAACTTAATGAAGGTTTAGGTCAGTCAATATACCTTGGCTTACAGACTGCATCCTGCGGACTTCCCACCTTGTGCTTTCTGGATCGATGTCATCCAACAGAAATTGACTAGCCCTAGATGAAGCTGCAGTGATACAGTTTTAGACACACACACTAGCCTTCGAAGAAAATGACTCAGACACAACACAGGTGCATGGCACATGTGTAAATGTAATGGATTGACTCCTATCACTGTAGGTAACTAGGGGAGTAAAACCCTCACAATAATCAAAAAAGCACCCACACCCTCTACTTTTCATCTCACTAACAAACACACAAAAAAGATTAAAGTTCGCATGCCTTCCGAATATGAGTATTGAGATCACATGGCCAATGACAGTGTCTTATTACTCATCTATTATTTACTAATCAGGATTGCAATTAGCCACATCTGGATTCTCAATTAGCCACATGTGGCTAACAGTGAACATATTGGACAACACTGGTCTGGAGGAAATCAGTTACCACATTGCCAGGCACTGATTGTTAATGGAATATCTCTAAATATCTCTGCATTCTCCAAGAAATATGAAACACTGAAATTTGTTGAAGAATAGGAGTATGAATAAAAATAGGATTTATGGCTGTTTCTAAAAAAAAACGTAGTTTAAGACTACTTCAAATGAATAATTGTTGGTAATATTTGCACATGTAATTTTCAAGCTCTTTTGAAAGGTTTCACTGAAAGGTACAAAAAATGGTTTACAGGCTAATGGTTTGTCGTTAACTCAAAGAGTTGAGCACAAATAGGTAGAAGTTCTGGTCTGCTTATCTAAAGCTCTGGTTAGACCTCATTTTGAGTAACTGCCTTCAGTTCTGGGCACTGCACCTCGGGAAAGGTACACTGGTCTCTCGGAGGGGACGTAGCTTGGATTCACCGCCATGATACCGGGTGCAGTTTGATGCTGGCGGCATTTTATGGTCCCGATGAAGTCAATGGGCTTCTGAATGCCCCGATGCACTTTACAGTCCCACTCCCGCCTCAACTGGGCCATCAAATTCCACCCCAGGTCTAAGAGGGTTCAATGATGAGGAACGGGTTGTATCGAGTAGGTTCACATCCCCTGAACATGGAAGATTAAAGGGCCGCTTCGCCGAGGTGATTAAAGGAGTTGGTGAGCGCATCAGAACTATTTCTCCTGGAGTTGGAAAACAAAGGGGAATAATCTTAAAATTACAGCCAGGTCATTCAGGAGTGATGTCAGGAAGCACCTCGTCACACAAAGAGGAGTGGAAATATGGAACTCTCTCCCCTAAAAAAACTGTTGATTGAACCTGGGGGGGAGGTGGTCAGTTGAAAATTTCAAAACTGAGATCGAGAGATTTTGTTTGACAAAGAGGATTAAGGGTCACAGATCCAAAGCAGGCAGATGGAGTTAAAATACAGATCAGCCATGATCGAACTGAATGGTGGAACAGGCTGGAGGAGCTGAATGGCCTTCTCTTGCACTCCCTCGTTGAACAGTGTGGAATAACGGGAATTAATTCAACAGGCAATTAGTGATACCTTTAGCACTGACTTTTGGCAAATTGTATTCTTGTGGAGTGACCTCTCTAATGTAAACCCACCCCCCCTCCCCAATTTGATCTTCCTGTCACCTTGGCCCGAGCACCGGAACAGAAAGATCTATCCCATGGCGGGACTTGGATTTTAGTCCATGATGCCAACGCAACTAAAGCAGAAGCAGAAGAAGTTGTTACACATTATGAAACAAAGGCGGTCGGGTGGGTTTAAGGTACAGATCAACCACGACGTCATTGAATAGCTGGACCAGCCCAAGGGGACGAATGGCCTCCCCCTATCTTTGTGTTCTGTTGTCCTGTTTCTGATTACTCACTTTCTGTCCTCTGCGATCGTTGTGAATGTTTTTCAGGTGGCTTCCTTTCCCTTCTGCTTGAACCCTCTGTGCTCACACAATAAAACTACAGGGAGTGACAATTGTCACGATGTGAGTTTCGTTGTGCATTGTCAGCCTTGCTGGAAGTGATGAGTTATCGAGGCTTGTTTTTTTGTAGCTCTTGTGTGAAGCTTGCTCCCAGACGCCACTCGCAAAGCAGTTAACTGATAACTAGGTCATGGCGAATGGTCATTAATTGGCAAGTTGCAAGTGCACAGTGACACATTTAACCAGAACCCGTAAATCTTTCAACACAACACTTGTTGTAAACCACAATACGCAGCTGAGAGTGAGTAACTTCACAGAAGTGAATGACCTCACCTCCTCACACCCTTGGAAATTGAATCCCCCCCTTTAATCATAAGCAATTTAAGGAGCAAATTAAAAACTGGTTTGATTTTGATGAGGGGAAACATGCTTAAGGAATCAGAATTTATCAGTAAGGAACCCAAAACCCCAGGAATAACTTCCTTGCTGGTGAGATCACCACTCTTCGATGGTTGTCTTGCCAAGCTTGACAACCTCTTGAACAGACGAATTTTTCCTTATTCTTGGAATGTGGGCATCACTGGTAAGGCTGGCACTTAACACCCACCCCTAGTTGCCCCATGAGAAGGTGGTGACGGGCATTCTCAATCTGCTGCAGTCCGTGTCTGTGTACAAGCTGTAGAGACCAGAAAGTTCCGGGATCCCTGCCAGGTCTCCGTCTGAATTAGTTGATTTTAGCTTGTCCCCAAAAATCACACCAAAAAAAATTACACGTGAGAGAGACATTGAAGTCAATCTTCTTGGTTCTTAAATTGATCCAGAGCTTTTGCCTTCACTACTCTTCAGAGAGACCACCCCATGGTGACGATCCCTCTCTGTGTGAAGAAGAACCTCCTGATATTATTCTGGAGTATCCGACTGTGTACCTTTAAGCTAAACTAAGATTCATGTGGCTATCTAATGATCACGTGGCTACTACTTGATAGAAGAGCGGCGGAGATCTCCGCAGTATCCTGAGTTAATATTTATTCCTCAACCGACACTACAGAAAAACAGATGATCCGGTCATTGTTGCTGGTCGTGGAATCTTGCAGTGCGCAATTTGGCTGTGACCTTTCTACGTTACAACAGTGACTACATTTCAAAAGTAGTTATTGGCCGTAAAACGCTTTGGGACGTCCTGAGGCTGTGAAAGGTCATCTAAACGCGAGCTATTTCTTTATTTCTTAGCTCCAATGAGTGTAAAGCTCGCTGGTTATTTGAGACTCCTTTCACATAACCTAGCTTCCGAGCCGACGTGACCCCAAGAGGTTACCGTGGCGGTGACTGATGCGGTTAATGAGATCCAGTGACACTTTGACCCTTCGACCCCCTGGTTCTCCCCCCACGCTTCCCCCCCACCCCCTCCACAACCTCTCCAACAGCGTCAGCTCCGTTCATTCATCTCTGTTGCCCCACAGGCTCAATGTGCGAGAACATAAGCAGGTGTGAATAAAGAAGTTCAAGGAGCTCTCAGTCACAGCTGAGAGGCAGAGGCAGCGGCAGAGTGAGATATCTGTTCAAGGAGGGTGAACAGCTGGGTTTCAGGACAAAAGCCAATTGTTTCTGTGTTTCATAGAATGGGCGGATTTTTAGCGTCTGTGGGTTCTTTGACCTCGTTTTCTCTTCTCTTGCCTCTCCCACTTTCAATATCTACCCCCTTTGCTGGTGTCCGACGCTCAGACAGACACTGCTTTCCCTTTCACTGCTACCTGACCCACATGCACATTATTTAAAGGTACGAGTGTTTGACAGTGTATTAGTCGGGGGGTGGGGGGGTGGTGTGGAGGGCATCACAGTTCAACTCACCCACTCATTCGCTTGACGTCAAGACACTACTCTCCAGCAAGGATCATCAGGTCAAATGAAAATGCACAACAGCAACGAAGTCACTCCTTTGCTCCCCCTCTTAACCTAAGAGCGACGAGGTCAATAGGCTTAGGGTTCCAACCAGGAACCTCCCTGCTCTGTGGATGTTCATGGATAAACCCACTGAGAGATCACAATTAGCAGGTGGGTGGTGACGTTTGTGAGCACCTCCAATCCTGGCCTCTTGCACACCTCTCATTCCCATTGCTCCAACATCAGCACTGTGCCTTCACCTACCTGGACCCTTAGCTTTGGAATGCTCTCCCTACACCTCTCTGCCTCTCCACCTTTCTTTCTCTTTCTCCTTTAAGATGCGCCTTAAAAGGTACCTCTTTGACCAAGCTTTTTTTGTTACCTTCTCGCCAGGGCCTGGTGTCAAATCTTGTTCGTTAACATTCTTGTGAAGTGCCTTGGAATCTTTTACCACATGAAAGGCGCTATATAAATGCAAATTGTTGACATTTGAATTGCACCCAGAAGTGAATTGTTTTAATGGATTAATCTTCGGGCCAGCTTTTCAAATGCACAGTGCACAATCCTGTGAGCTTTTCAAAAATACTGGAAAGTTTGAAGAGAAAGAAGAAAATAATTTATTTTAATCCATTCACATAGCGCCTTTCACGATCTCAGATGTCACAAAATGCTCTATAAACAGTGAAGTGTTTTTTGAAGTTTAGTCACCGTGGTGGGAAACAAGGCTGCGGATGTGTGCACAGCAAGATCCCACAACCAGCATCCTGACACTGACGATATTCCATTTTAGTGATTCTGGTCGAGGGATGAATATTGGCCAGGTCATTGGGGGGGGGGAACTAGTGGTCGTGGGATCAATTATGCCTGACCAAGAGGGCGGGCGGGGACCTCAGTTTAAAGTCTGATCCAAAAAAAAATGGCATGTCTGACAGCGCAGCGCGCCCTCAGTACCGAAAACCGGGGGGGTGGTGTCAGCCGGGATCTCATGCTTGAGTCCCATCGAGTGAAGTGGGTCTTGAACCCACGTCCCCAGAGTGAGCCAGAGGAAGTGCAACCTCACTGAGGCATGGCTGACAATCAGCCATTTAACGTGCCCTTTCCATCTCTGAAAGACTGATGAACTTGGCGCGTATCCCCAGCGTTTCCCGATAACCCGTACGTGAGAAAGGAACTGCCTGTTCCAGTCGTCAGGGCTTTTAATGGGAGATGCTCACAAGTGACGAGCGGCGTGACATTCCCTACCCAACGTGGCATTTCTTAATGACCCGATCAGCGGGACTTAACGTGTTTTTGTGCAGTTCACTGCATCGCAGCCATGGAGACGCTGAGAAAATTACCAATGAATTTCAGATCTAAACCTTGACCTTTGCCCCGAGAGCACTCCATCTCCTGAAATTTTGAGAAGACCTTTAGCCAGCCAATGACACGCTCGACCACCTTGATAATCACTCCCCGCATGGAGCCGGCGAGATCTCTGCGGTTGGCTTCATAATCGGGGGAGGGGGGGTGCTCTGCAGTCAAGTTTGATCAGTTATAGGTCATGGTGCGTTAATGAAGTCTGGTAATGTCCTGCAATTTACTGGAGCTCCACGAGTTTAATATTCTCAACCTCGTTTTCAAATCCCTCCACGGCCTTGCCCTGCCCGTCTCTGTCACCTCCTCCTGCCCCAGAAGCCTCTGAGATATCTTTGCGGTTCTAATTCCAGGTTCTTGCACATCCTTTATTTTCA
>NC_135894.1:99760950-99788450 GCF_964194155.1 Cetorhinus maximus
TACTAAGGTTACCACTTTTATCGTGGGAGTCTTGTCTGAACTTTTCAAGGGCTTCAGAAACTCTAGTTGCTGCCTCATTATTAAGGCACTTTGAAAGACCCTTAAGAGCCGCCAGATTTATTTGCTCCCGCCAACTTCCTCTCATCCTGTCCTGAAGGCTCCAACTTTCTTGCCTGGACCGGTAACCCCTTGCAACCTCACCCAGCAGATTGTCTTATTGTTGTGGGCATCACTGCTGCATTTAACTCGTACGTTACCCCCTCTCCCCACCCCCCACGTTCTCTCCACACCTTCAACAACAACAATGTCTTAGCACATGTAAGTGCCCCCAAAGTTGACGAGACAGCTGCCGCGAGTTGCTGGAAATCTTCGGGGGCTTTTTTCCAGGCCCTATGTCTGGGCGCTAACCAAATTCTACCTTTGAGTGTCCATCCTAATGGGTCCAAGAAGGCTACCCACTTCTTCCACTGCTGCCTGTCCAGAGCAAGATTCTTGGCTGAAATTAGAATAACGCCTCCCGTTCACTTCCCCACAGTCGATGTTTAGATTTGTTGGTCTGTAATGGACCTGTTTTGTCCCCTGGTACGTTTCTGTAACAAAGGCTTTTGTGTTTTTACGGGTGACCAGGTTGTCAGCTTGACTCTCGACCCCCGAGCAGAAGACTAGCCGATTTCCATCGCTCCACCATGCCTTCAGCTACTGAGACCCTAAGGTCCGGAATTCTCTTGCTACAGCTCTCCACCCCTCTTTTTCCTCCCTTAAGACACTTCCTAAAACCGATGTCTTTGACCAAGCTTTTGGTCACATGTCCTCATATCTCCTGATGCATCAAATTTTGTTTGTTAGTGCCCCCTGGGAACAGCCTTGTGACATTGTACTACTTTTTTGCGGTTTTAAGTCTTTTTACATAAGGAAAGATATACTTAGCTTTGAGAGGGTGCCACAAAGATTCACTAGATTGATTCCAGAGATATAAGGACAGCCCGACGAGGAGAAATTGAGTACAATGGGCCTATATTCTCTCGACTTCAGAAGAATGAGAGGTGACCTCATTTAACTGGACCAAATTCTTCAAGGGCCTGAGCGGGCAGATGCTGAGAGGCTGTTGACCCCGACTGGAGAGTCCAGAATTGGATCTCAGGGTAGGGGATTGGCCATTTTGGCCTTAGATGAGCAGTAATTTCTTTGGAGCGCTATCAAGCTTTGGAATTTAGTTAATTCATTAATTTAATTAATTAATTTAGTTAAGTGAGCAGGCAAAAATTTGGCAGATGGTGCTTAATGTGGGAAAATGTGAACTTTCCACTTTGGCAGGAAGAATAGAAAAACAACATCTTATTTAAATGGGGAGAGATTGCCAGAATTCGATGGGACAGAGAGTTCTGGGTGTCCTGGAACATGAGTCACAAAGAGTTAGTGTACAGGTGCATGGAGTTATCAGGAAGGTAAATGCAATGTTAGCATTTATTGCAAGGAGAAAGGAATATAAAAGGAGGGAACATAAGAACTAGGAACAGGAGTAGGCAATTCAGCCCCTCGAGCCTGCCCCACCATTCAATACGATCATGGCTGATCTCATTTCGGCCTCAACTCCAATTTCCCACCCTCTCGCATAACCTTTCAACCCGTTACTAATTAAAAATCTGTCCATCTCCTCCTTAAATTTATTCAGCGCCCCGGCATCCACTGCACTCTGAGGTAGTGAATTCCACAGATTCACGACCCTTTGAGAAAAGTAATTCCTCCTCATCTCTGATTTAAATCTACTACCCCTTAGCCTAAAACTATGGCCTCTCATTCTAGAATGCCCCACAAGGGGAAACATCCGCTCCACGTCTACTTTGTCTATCCCCTTTAGCATCTTATATACCTCAATTAGATCTCCTCTCATCCTTCTAAACTCTAGCGAATATAGGTCTAAACTGCTCAATCTCTCCTCATAAGACAAGCCCCGCATCTCTGGAATCAATCTAGTGAACTTCCTCTGAACCACCTCCAATGCAACTACATCCTTCCTCAAGTAAGGGGACCAAAACTGTGCACAGTACTCCAGGTGTGGTCTCACCAATGCCTTGTGCAGTTGCAACAACACTTCCCTGCACTTTACTGCAGCTGTTCAGGGCCTTGGTGAGACCACATCTGGAATACTATGTACAGTTTTGGCCTCTTTATTAGAAAAAAGATATAATTGCATATTAAGCATTTCAGAGAAGGTTCACTCGACTCATTCCCGGGATGAGTGGCTTACCTTGTGAAGGGAGATTGAACAGGTTGGGCCTAAACCTATTGGAGTTTAGAAGAATGAGAGGTGATCTTATTGAAATGTATAAGATCCTGTGGGGGCTTTGATAGGGTAGATACCGGGGGGATGTTTCCTTTTGTGGGGGAGACTGGAGCTAAGGCGTACAGTTGGAAAATAAGAGGATGGAGATGAGGAGAATTTTTTTTTCTCTCAGAGGGTTGTTAGTCTGTGGAATTCTCCACCTCACAATCATTGGAGGCAGGATGATTGAATTTATTCAGGGCAGATATAGACAGACTTTTGAAAGACAAGGGAATTGAGGATTAAGGGGGTAGATGGGAAAGTGGAGTTGAAACCACAACCAGATCAGCCATGATCTTACTGAATGGAGGAGCAGGCTTGAAGGGCCGAATGGTCTACTCCTGCCCCTAATTCTTACGTTCTATCCCAGATGGCTGTGGATGCTCAGTCATTGAGTATGTTCAAAAATGAAATCGATAGACCTTTGGGCACTAAGGGTAACAAAAGGAGAGGATAGGAAAGTGGAGTCGAAATGGATTGAATGGTGGAGCACACCTGTGGGTCTATATGGACTACTCCTGCTCCTATTTCCTAAGTCCTTACATTAAAGGCACTATATAAATGCAATTTGTTGTTGCTGCTATTTAGTTGACTCAGACTTTTCAATCTGTCTGGTTGGACCACCCACTTTGTGCCCACAGCCACAGGAGAATGCAGGCCTAGGCCTTGCCAATACAGCAAGGGACGGCCCTTGACACGGGGTGATGGAGATGGACACTCAACCTTCCCGACCAACCACCCCCCCTCCCCAACACCCCACCCCACCCCCAGGTCTACAGCTCAGTATCATGTCCATTGTGAGGCCATTTGCAAAGCTGACTCTGTTATCCAGCCCCCATAATGTGTTTTGTTCCCCTTCTCGTAGAGCATTAGGGTTTGATCCATGAAATTTGCTAAGTGGCGTGTCTTTAATCTCAAACTTTCAAATCAGACACCCAAGTTCGGAGGGTCTGGTGCTGCTCAGAAGCACTGAGCACAGTCAATCACTGACTGCGATTGTAATGAAACATTAAGCTCACCAAACTGATCCGGGGGGTATTTTCAAGGCTTGAACACAACTTGAAATAAATCAGGGTGAGCATTCCAAATTCTTTCGAGCTTTCCAAACTCAGCTCAATTTATGCAAATGTTAAAATGCTCCCAGGCAGGCCTCATACTGGAATTTTTTTTTTCTGCTCCTTTGGTTACGATGCTCGAAAGCACCAAGTTTCCTTTCTGGTCGTGCAGCACTGTACACAGTGCCCATCAGTCACCCATCCCCACCTCCCTTCCAGCCTAACCCAGGATCTAACCTGTGCTGTACCTGTCCTGGGAGTGTTTGATGGGGACAGTGTAGAGGGAACATTACTCTGTATCTAACCCCGTGCTGTACCTGTCCTGGGAGTGTTTGATGGGGACAGTGTAGAGGGAACATTACTCTGTATCTAACCCCGTGCTGTACCTGCTCTGGGAGTGTTTGATGGGGACGGTGTAGAGGGAGCTTTACTCTGTATCTAACCCCGTGCTGTACCTGTCCAGGGAGTGTTTGATGGGGACAGTGTGGAGGGAGCTTTACTCTGTATCTAACCCCGTGCTGTACCTGTCCTGGGAGTGTTTGATGGGGACAGTGTGGAGGGAACGTTACTCTGTACCTAACCCTGTGCTGTACCAGCTCTGGGAGCATTTGTTGGGGACAGTGTGGAGGGAACGTTACTCTGTACACTGTGCTGTGCCTGCTCTGGGAGCGTTTGATGCATATGCAGAGTGCCTTGAGATGCACATGGTGCCTGCCTCCAGCACTGCTGGCCCTCACCCCTCCGAGAGCGCAATGTAAATCCGTTGATCTTTATGTTAAGTACTCTCGCACCTGGTTAGTGGTGAAGCAATGAGCATTGGTTGTTTGAGGTGGCATGCTGTTCAAAAATAGAAAATTAAATTATTCTAATTCACCAGTCTTGACCTGACCCCACACATGACAGTGCAAATGAATGTTCTTCCTTAATATAATATAATTAGATGAGAAATATCTTGCTAATAAAGTTATGCACTCATTTAAAGATTGATGGAAATCCATTTAGTAGTTAGCGGGTTATTTGTGACAGACACACTGTATGTGCTGTTATTGCTTTCTATGTGACTTTAAAACCACTGAAGGGAATTAATAACTGAGATTGTTAATTCCCTGTTCGTCCTGTGGGATGTCACAGCTTTAAGATTATTAGCTGATCTGTGGAGTTGGATTTTTTTTAATCTTAGGAGCGCAGCCTCGGGCAGGAGTTATAATCTATTAGCATTATTAGCCATTGTTCTTGCAATTGCTTTTTTACGAGTAGGCAACTCTCCACACAGAATGGAAAATATTTCTCTTTATCAGTGAATTGATGAGATTATCCTCCTCACTGGAAGTGGAAGGATTGGGCGTCGGGTGTGTGTGCATCGAACAGGGAGAAATCATTCACAAAACGAGAAAGCAAAGGAAAGACAGAAAGGAATGGGAGCACAGAGAGAAAAAAAAAACATCCAGAGGGGAGGAGAGGGGAGGAAAGGGGAAGGAGAAAGAAGAAGAAAAGAGGAAAGAAAGGGAAGGAAGCAAAAAGAGGAGGGCGAGAGAAACAATGGAAAAGGGAAAGAAAGAGAAAGACAAAAGGAATAGAGAGAGTGGAGGAATGAGTGACTTAGACTTTTCCCATGCCTAGTGGCACGTGAGACAGACAAAGCAGGTGCAAATACAATTTGCATTTATATAGCACCTTTAATGCAGTAAATCATCCCAAGGTGTTTTCACAAAAGCAATAATCAAACAAGATTTGACAGAAAGCCACATAATATTCGGTCAAGTGACCAAAAGCACAGTCAAGAACATAAGAAATAGGAGCAGGAGGAGACCATTCGGCCCCTCAAGCCTGCCCTGCAAGTCAAAGAGGTAGGATTTGAGGATCAACTTAAAAGAGGAGAGAGGGAGAGGTTTCTGATTTTCCTGGAACAGGTCACTAGCCTGTCGCCAGAGGCTATAGCTTGAGGGACACCACTCAGCATCGAGCATGGCTGACCAGGAGACTCCCGCACTCTTACCGCCTGCCAGAGACATATTGGGAGGATTTGTAGGTTGATGACCAACCTGTTTGGCCACATTATGAACACACCTTCCGTGGAGTAGGACTTGAACCCAGAGCTTCTGGCTCAGAGGCGGGGACACTGCCCACTGTGTCACAAGACCTCCTATCAATGAAAGGGAAAGAAGGAAAAGAGGAAAGGGAGAGAGACAGAAAGAGAAAATAAGAAAACCAAAGGCATTCTTAGCAATCATTTTTGCACAGTATAAGATCCCACAAAAGAGCGATGAGCTGAATTATGAGCTGATCTGTTTGGTTCTGATTGTGGAGGAAGAAATATTGTTCTCAGGGAGATCTCACAGCACTCAGACAGTCCAGGTAACTGCACCCAAATTGAGGGAGAACTTGTTTTGGGACAAGGGCACCAGACAGTGAACCCATCCTCTGAACCTTTGTTTATATTCTTCCTGAGACCCCTGCTGTCCACTTCCAGCATTTTGTATTTCAGATTATCCAGATTTTCTTTTGATTTGTAAACTAACGGTGACAATGTTACTGGAACAACAAAGATAACCACCAAATCAATAACAATTTGCATTTATATAGCACCCTTAATGCAGCAAAATCATCCCATGGTGTTTCACAAAAGCAATTATCAAACAAAATTTGACAGAAAGCCACATAATATTACATCAAGTGACCAAAAGCACAGTCAAGAACATAAGAACATAAGAAATAGGAGCAGGAGTAGGCCATTCGGCCCGTCAAGCCTGCCCTGCCAGTCAAAGAGGTAGGATTTGAGGATCAACTCAAAAGAGGAGAGAGGGAGAGGTTAATGGCGGGAATTCCTAAGCTTTGGGGCCCAGGAAGCTGCAGGCAGTAGCTCGGTGAGGGAAAATCAGGGATATGCAAAAGCCTAGAATTGGAGGGATCTTGGAGGGTTGTGGGGCTGGAGGAGATTACAGAGATAGGGAGGGAATGAGGCCATGGAGGGATTTGAAAACAAGGATGAGAATTTTAAAATTGAGTTGTTACTGGACCGGGATCAGCAAGTACAGTGGGTGATGGGTGAATGGTGCTTGCTGCAAGTTAGGATGTGGGCAGCAGAGTTTAGGATGAGGTCAAATTTACTGAGGTTGGAAGGTTGGGAATTGGCTAGGATAGTGTTGGAATAGTAGAGGCATGGATGAGGTTTTCAGCAGCAGATGAGCTAAGGTAAGGGCAGAGACGGTTGATATTACAGAGGTAGAAGTGAGGTGGTTTTGGTGATGGAGTGGAAGGGGTCAGAACTTCATCTCGGGGTCAAATGGTCAGTTGATCCTGGCAATACTGCTGGTCTCTTGGAATAGGGTGAGCAGAGTTGGGAAGAGGTGTTTGTCTCTGTGCCTCACTGTGAATGCACTGCTTGCCATGATACTGAGTAATGCAAATCTTATGATTCAGCTGATCTCAGAGCAGGACTGCCATTGACCTTCAGTGCCCTGAGTTACAAAGACAGAGAATCATCATTCCTCCTCAGTGCCCACTGAAGCCTATTGCAAAGTGCTCATTCATGTGGTGGTGACAAGCGAAGATAAAATTGGACTAGGTTATCATGCTCTTCTGGTTGAATAGTCCACAGGCTCTCACTGGTTAGGTTCATAGAATTAGAACAGCCACTTAGCCCAGCGACAAGGGGACACCAGGTGTATGTGGAACTGTACCCCTGAAAGAGGAGGAACAAGGAAAAAGGTAGAGACCATTCATCCCTTCTGTTCTTCCATCAATTAGACCATCGCAGATCTATACCTTAACTTCATCCACTCACCTTACTTCTGTAACTCTTATTATCCTTTGTCAAACAAAAATCTCAGATTGTCATTTTCCATTGATCCTCACCCTCAGCAGCTTTTTTGGGGGGGAGAGAGTTCCAAATTTCCACTACCCTTTGTGTGAAGAAATGTTACCTAATGGCCTAACTGTGATGTGTTCTGGACTTGCTCCAATTTATCTTCATTTACCCTAATAATCTGAAATGTCCCATTCCAGAAAGCCAGTTGATGAAGGATAGAGCTGGAGCCAATCTTTACACACTGTTACATTTAATTGCAGAGTTACACGTTATAGGAATATACCTACAAACCCAACAACCACAGTTTCAGTCTGTGTTTATCAATAGAGATCCAAGTGAATCCCACCATTCAAGTAATGCCCACCACCTATTTAAAATTAAATAGAATTAACATTAAACTCCTCAGTTAGATCACCCATTAATCTTTACATTCAAGAGAAAACAAGCCTAGCCTATGCATCCTGTCCTTGTAATATAACCATTTTAGTTCGGTATCATTCTTGTGAATATGCGCTTCTCCCCATTTTCAGCTGCTTCATCAATGTCCTTTCTCCCATTATAAGGTTAGAAGTGGGGATGTTCACTGATGATTGCACAATGTTCAGCACCATTCGCAACTCCTCAGATACTGAAGCAGTCCATGTCCAAAGGCAGCAAGACCTGGACAATATCCAGGCTTGGGCTGACAAGTGGCAAGTAACATTCGCGCCACAGAAGTGCCAGGCAATGACCATCTCCAACAAGAGAAAATCCAACCATTGCCCCTTGACATTCAATAGCATTACCATCACTGAATCCCCCACTATCAACGTCCTGGGAGTTACCATTGGCCAGAAACTGAACTTGACTAGCCATATAAATATTGTGGCTACAAGAGCAGATCAGAGGCAAGGAATCCTGTGGCAAGTAACTCACCTCCTGACTTCCCAAAGCCTGTCCACAATCTATAAGTCAGGAGTGTGATGGGATACTCCCCACTTGCCTGGATGAGTGCAGCTCCTGCAACACTCAAGAAGCTTGACACCATCCAGGACAAAGCAGCCCGCTTGATTGGCGCCACATCCACAAACATTCACTCCCTCCACCACCGACGCACAGTAGCAGCAGTGTGTACCATCTACAAGATGCACTGCAGCAACTCACCAAGGCTCCTTAGGCAGCACATTCCAAACCCACAACCGCTACCATCTAGAAGGACAAGGGCAGCAGATACATGGGAACACCACCATTTGGAAGTTCCCCTCCAAGTCACTCGCCATCCTGACTTGGAAATATATCGCTGTTCCTTCACTGTCACTGGGTCAGAATCCTGGAACTCCCTCCCTAACAGCACTGTGGGTGTACCTACACCACATGGACTGCAGCGGTTCAAGAAGGCAGCCCACCCCCACCTTCTCAAGGGCAACTAGGGATGGGCAATAAATGCTGGCTTAGCCAGCGAAGACCACATCCTGTGAATGAATTTTTAAAAAAGGCCAATATAGCCTTGTTGGGGTGCAGTGCTAGTTCCGAATACAATGCTCCAAATGGGCTCTAACCAGAGCTTTATGCAGCTGGAACATTGCTTTGTCACCCAGCTGTCTTAAGATAAAGAACAACATTCCTTTAGCCTTTTAAATCATTGTTTTGATAATTTTCAGAAGGAAGGTAAATGGAATGAATTGTGTAGGAAAGAAATCAGATTTGTTTAATAACACTTTAATAATAATCTGCCCTTCAATAGGAAGTTGTCTTATTGCATGTAAATTTACTAACATTGTTTAACATCTGTTAATTTGCAGTATGTGATGATCATGAGACATTTACAGATGTATTGATGTCTGAGCTGCTTCCACTGCACAATTCAGGCACTTCAATCAAAGCGCTGAGTGAATTATTACAAAACCTTATTACTAGGCTCTAGGTTTTAGCTCGGAAATTAATAGGCAATCATTTAGTTCTTGTGCTGTGGCTGTCCCTGTTCAGCAGTTAACACACTCACCTCTCGGTCAGGAAGCTGCTAGTCCAAGCCCCACCCCAGCACAAAATCCAGGCAGGACCCAGTCCAGCACTGAGGGAGTGCTGCACTGTCGGAGCTGCCGTCATCTGGAAGAGATGCTCAACTGAGGCCCCGTCTGCCTTCTGGATGTGGAAGATCCCATGGCCACAAGGGTTCTCCTTGAGGCCCAATATTTAACTCCCAACCAACGCCTAAGAGTGAGGTTACCTGACAAATTATCACATTGCTGTTTGTGGGAGCTTGCTGTGCACACACTTGTTTCCCTGCCGCTTTACAGAGTCAGGGAATGGAGTCGGATGGAGTTCAAATGACAGACATTAGAAGCGGGAGCTTTGGCAAGATTTTTCCCCTGTTTTCTTTCCCTCCCCCCTCCGTCCCCTAACCCGGTAGCATCCCTGTGCCTAGTGTACTGCGTCCAGAACAGGAATTCTGGCCTGCGTATCTGAGCATCCTCAACTGAGCTGAAGACAGGTACTGACTGCCAAGACGATCAGACTGTCACCATCTCGTAGACACAAATTCCCTCCAAGGCCATAAGCCCGTGATTAAAGGCGTCTTCTCTTAAATGCTTTTAATTATTTAAAGCAGCCTATTACAGCCTTATTAACAGATGGTGTTAAGAGTTACAGTTGGGAACATTAAGTTCTTGTTGAACATTAAGTACTGATTGTTAACAGGGCCCTTAAGGTGAAGTGTCCCATTGCATTTGAGATTCTCTTGTGCTCCCATCATCTTTGGTCTGAGAGCTCTCCAAAAACACAGGCCTAATCCCCTCCTTCTACTGAGAAATATACTGGCGTGAATCCCGCCCCTCTGTCCACTCCCAACTTCTCTATCAGCTGCCGAAAAGTATTCTGCACTCTTTAGAGTTACCGATTCACCCAGGTTTGTACTGGAGCATGTGGGATTCAAAGTTAAATTCCTAGGACCATGCTGCAAGCAAAGCCTGGAGAAAACCCACTGTTTTAATTTCCTTTGACCGCTTACAAAACTGCGAACGAACGAACTTGGAGCAGGAGTAGACCATTCGGCCCCTCGAGCCTGCTCCGCCATTTAATAAGCTCATGGCTGATCTGATAGCAACCTGAAGTCTGCATCCCACCTACCCTGGATAACCTTTCGCCCCCTTGTTTACCAAGAATCTATCCACCTCCGCCTTAAAAATATTCAAAGACGCTGCTTCCACCACCTTTTCAGGAAGAGACTCGCGACCCTCTGAGTGAAAAATTTTTGCCTCATCCCTGTTTTAAATGGGCGACCCCTTATTTTTAAACTGTGACCGTCACCTCCCCCCATCTTTCTAGATTCCCCCACAAGGGGAAACATCCTCTCCACATCCACCCTGTCAAGACCCCTCAGGATTTTATATGTTTCGATCAAGTCGCCTCTTACTCTTCTAAACTCCAGCAAGCCTAGCCTGCCCAACCTTCCCTCATAAGACAACCCGCCCATTCCAGGTATTAGTCTGGTAAACCTTCTCTGAACTGCTTCCAATGCATTTACATCCTTCCTTAAATAAGGAGACCGAAATTGTTTATTAGATATAGGAGTAGGGCTGCGTTTACAGCCAACACCGCATGTGCACAGTTCCACTGTTTCTTCACCACACTGTCTGTTTTACAGGCTCACACAGCACATTGCAGCAGACTGGCAGCAGAACAGGATTTCATAGACCCGATGCTGCTACATTGAAATTCATTCAGTGTCAAAGAAAAAAAAGACTTTTTCACCATTTTAATACACGAGTAAAGTGGATAACTGAAAGCATCAAACTAACGAACAGAAAATCTTGGAGACACTTGCCTTTGAGAGCCTCCAGAATTTTCTGTTCCTGAGTTGCAGCATCAGCGATATTTTTCTTGCCTCTTTCTTTGTGAATTGTTAATGATGGCTCTTTGACAATTATTCAATATCATTAAAATATTAGAAGGGGGAGCCGGGTCTGGGCATGGTGAGAGTGCAGCTAGTGTTTTGAGCCCGTGTCTGTTTGAACATTGTTAGTGGAAATGTAATTATTTAATCATTTTTTGCCATTCATCTGTAGTTTTAAAATATTTTTAAAAACTTAAGACATTAAGAGCTGCATACATTTCCTGTCTACGATACCCATGTTTTGGGCGCAGCAGAGAGAGTGATGCCTGCCAGACCAGTGCACATGTATAGATGGCCATATTGTGCTGGCATGAGACACCCTGATAAAAAATATTAGAGAGGAGCTGATTGACTGGGTAGGGCGGCAGGAGGCAGGTCATGTGATGAAACCTTCAGGAATACATCCAACCAGAGTTGGCAACTCCAGCCGTTTGACAGCACCTGATCAGTTGTTCTGTCAGGTCTCAATCTGTATGTGGCAAGGTTAGGGGGTGGGGCAGGATTGGAACTCATATCCCTCCATGGACGTGTCCCTGGCTATCTCTGTTATTTCCTCCAGCCCCTCAGCAGCCCCCCGCCCCTCCCAAGATTTTTGTGCTCCTCCAATTCTAACATCTTGCGCATGCTCAATTTTAATTGCTCCACCATTGGGTGCCACACCTTCAGTTCCTGGGTTCTAGGCTCTGGAATTCCCACCCTACCCCTCTCCGTCTCTCAACCCCGCTTTCCTTTGTTAAGGCACGCCTTAAAACCTACCTCTTTGCATCACTCTATGTGCCTTGATGTCATGTTTTGTTTCGTAATGCTCCTGTGAAGCACTTTGAGGCATTTCATTATATTAAAGTTGTTACATTAATATAAGTTGCTGTTGTTGTTGACTAATGCCCACATGTCATTGGGCGCGGAGTTATAGATCTCAACTTTAAAACAAAAACACATTTTTTGCTGTGACTCAGTGGATAGCACTGACTCGGAGTCAGAAGGTTGTGGGTTTAAGTCTCAATCAACCGACTTGGAACCCAGAACCCAGGCTGACACTCCAGGTGCATTACTGAGGGGGAGCTGCACTGCTGGAGGTGCTGTGTTTTGGGTGAGGTGCTAAAACGAGGCCCCACCTGCCCCTTTGGGTGGATGTAAAAGACCCCCACAGCCACTATTTCGAGGAAGACCTGGGGAGCTGTCCCCAGTGCCCTGCTCATTATTTATCCCACAACTAAAATCACTAAAAACAGATATGCGGGTCACTTATCTCATTGCTGTTCAGGATGTCACAGAGTGCTTTGCAGCCAATGAAGTACTTTCGGAGTGTAGTCACTGTTGTAACGTAGGGAACAGCAGCCAATTTGCGCACAGCAAACTTGCCTCTCTTATTGCTTCTGAAACCCCAGTTCCCCTGTCCTGCGGACTGTTCCTCCTCCCTCTATCCTGTGTGGAAATCAAGACTCAACACACCGTCTCCCCGTTCTAACCTCTTCATCCCCTCATGAGGAATAGCTGCAGACAAACCCTGCCTCCCTCAAACCCTGGCCTAGTCACTTACCCATCTGGGCTCACCCCATAAAGAAAGGCCTCTGAGGCACCAGGAGGGGTTTAAAACTCATCTGTGTTTTAGCGATGTTATTGGAAGAATAAATATTGGCCAGGACAGCGGGGAGAACTCCTCTGTTCTTCTTTGAAATGGTGACCATGGGATCTTCCCCGAGGGCAGACGGTGCCTCGGTTTAACATCTCACCACAAGGGCGTTTGTCAACACTGCCAAGCTGCCTGGTTTAGAGGGCTCTGCCCTGCTCCCTGGACAACCTGCTGGCATCTTTGGCCTCATGAGATAGTAATTTAATAATAGAAAGAAATAAGAGAGAGATTGGTGGTGGGGGGGGGTGCGGAGATGAAGATACCTTGAGCCCAAAACCATTGACCAGCTAATCTTCCTTCTCACATAATCAAGTCAGAACAGCCAGGCAGCCTAGCCTCATAAACCTTAAAATGTCACTTTGCTCGATTAAGAGAAATTGATTTTTCCCCGCCGCTGTCTCTGATAAATACGCTATCTCCACCTTTCGCTTTGGCCTTCTCGCTGCCACTGTCCATTTGTTCTGATGCCTCCTGAGCAAGCAGTCCAGAGACGAGGGCCTGTCATTAACTGCAGTCAGTGTCAGCAGTCTTGACAGCTCAAGAACGGGGGCGACTTTGATGGATTTTGGCAGCCCTCTCGCCACAATTACCCACTGCCGACAATCGGGGGGAGCTCGCTTAAACATGTGAAAATAAGCGGCCGTCATTTTATAATTGCACCCGTATTAATAAATTATGATCTACGACTGACAAAGCTAGATGGGAAGTTATCACACATCATTCAGTGGGCTGGGGAAGGTGGAACGTAATGGATTTATTAGAGTAGCAGCTCTCCTCCTATGATTGTGCAGTGCGGCTTTAATAAGAAGGGAGGAATCTCAGACACTCTGTTTGAACGTATTGTCTCCTCTCCCCTCTCATTCTTTTGGTGAGGGTTCTGTGGAGCTGGGGGGAGGGAGATGAGAATTAAACCCCTCTTGGGGCCCCGGAGGCCTTTCTTTATGGGGTGAGCCCAGATGGGTAAACGACTAGGCCCCAGGGTATGAGGGAGGCAGGGTCTGTCTGCAGCTATTCCTCATGAGGGGATGAAGGAGTTAGAGGGGGAGACGGTGTGTTGAGTCTTGATTTCCACACAGGATGGAGGGTGGAGAGAAGAGCCCGCAGGACAGGGGAATTGTGGTTTCAGAAGCCATAAGAGAGGCAAGTTCAGAACTGACCATAGCAAAATGGATAGTGTAAAGGCAACATGACAATGGAGACACTGACACTTAGGAGTGAGAACAGAATGAGCTGTAACACGAGTGTGGCACTGAAACTGGGTAGAGTCATCAACCTTAAAGCTGTGTATATATGTGTGTACAGGAGCTGACTCTGAGACATACACAGGCCGTACTCTGCCCAATGGGAGTCAATTGTTCCTTTTCACCCGCTGTGTGTTGTACATATACAGGAGCTGATACTGGTACATAGGCACACATCATACAGTATCAAAGGGGAGTAAATCATATATATAATATATATATAGATTGAACAAGCACAGGAGCTGACACCAAGACATACAAGAGCAGAGCAGCAGTAAAGCATGCTCAATTGCCTGAACTTTTGCTGGTGAACACATTCCCTGCATTGTTGTTCCCCGTGTACAATCAGATGACAGCAGCTGCTCAAAACGGTTCCTTTCTCTCGCTGGCTTTGATAAGGTACCAAGAAAAGGTCAATCAATTTACCAGCCAGGCAGTGCCTGTCAGCCTCAAATGTCAAGGCCTAGCCCTGCGATGACACCACTGTCAACAACAGCAGCAGCCGAGGAAGCCTTGAATCTTACCTTGGCTGTTGACAGGACCTATGTCAGACCTTTAGTGAAGATGGCACGCGTACTGTGACAAGCGGAACTAGACGCGGTGCAGATCAGGAGACCAGCACAGAGTTGCCAACTCTGGCTGCTCGGGTTCCAGGAGGTGACATCACTAGACCTTCCCGACCTCCGACCGAATGCACTTCTGCCATTGGTCACTGGCTCTTCTATCTCCATAGCCCCTGCATGGATTGGACACATTCTTTGAGATTCCATCGCAGGGTCAATGGCCCCTAGCCGCCTCACCCAGTTGCACAGCCATTCGTTCCACCATCTCCAATGTTTTTCTGACAAACAATTGAAAGTCTTTAAAGAGAATGAGGAAAATAATTTTTTTTTTTCCAAAGAAGCATTTCTGTTTCAGATTTTGACTATGGCACTTTCCTGGAGATGAAACTCATGGAGACTCCAGACAAACCCTGGAAGGGTTTGGCAACCTCTAAATATAATGAAGGGTCTGTCACTTGAATCATTTTCTGCCACCCATTTCCAAACCCTCGGCCACAGCTCATCTGCCTCATCCACATCTTTTTTTACCTCCAGATTTGACTATTCCAATATAATAAAGGCAAAAAACTGCGGATGCTGGAAATCCAAAACAAAAATAAAAATACCTGGGAAAACTCAGCAGGTCTGGCAGCATCTGCGGAGAGGAACACAGTTAACGTTTCGAGTTCGTATGACTCTTCAACAGAACTAAGTAAAAATAGAAGAGAGGTGAAATATAAGCTGGTTTAAGGAGGGGTGGGACAGGTAGAGCTGGATAGAGGGCCAGTGATAGGTGGAGATAACCAAAAGATGTCATAGACAAAAGGACAAAGAGGTGTTAAAGGTGGTGATATTATCTAAAGAATGTGCTAATTAAGGGTAGAAAGCAGGACAAGCAAGGTACAGATAGCCCTAGTGGGGGTGGGGTGGGGTGAAGGGATCGAAAAAGGCTAAAAGGTAGAGATAAAACAATGGATGGAAATACATTTAAAAATAATGGAAATAGGCAGGAAAAGAAAAATCTATATAAATTATTGGGGAAAAAAGGGGGGATCGGAAAGGGGGTGGGGATGGAGGAGAGAGTTCATGATCTCAAGTTGTTGAACTCAATATTCAGTCCGGAAGGCTGTAAAGTGCCTCGTCGGAACTTCCTAACGCGCACCAAGTTCCATTCGCCCATCAACCCTCTTGGTCAATCAGTGCCTCAATTTTAAAATTCTTATCTCTGTTCGAAAGTCCTCCCATGACCTTATACCTCCCTCTCTCTGGTCTCCTCCAGGCCTCTCTCGGATCCCTGTATTCTTCCAGTCCAGGCAGAATTGGATTGGAATCCTCTTGAGCATTCCAGAATTTAAACACCCATCCATTGGTGGCCATGCCTTCAGCTGCCAGACCCTAAGCTCTGGAATTCCCTCCCTATAAACCTCTCCACCACACTCTCACTTCCCTCCCTTAAGACACTCCTTAAGGTGTAACTCTCTGACCAAGTTTATGGTCACCAGTCCTAATAACTCCTTATCTGGCTCAGTGCTAAATTTACTTTGCCAATGCTCCTGTGAAGCACCTTGGGGCGTTTCACTGCATTAAAGGTGCTATATGAATGCAAGTTGTGGCTTGTTTCTTTTTTTGAATTGACCCTTGTTTGCCCTCTGACTCATGTGATCTTCCCAAAGCTCAGGGCTGTGGAGTCATGTGTTTCAGCAGTGGCCTCATTGTGAGGCTTAAACAAAACATTTTTGAGAGCGAATGGCCGGGATCCATGAAGAGAAAGCCCTGTACAGCCACGAGCATCCTTGTCTCACCGATTTATAACAAATTCTCGGGCTTGTAATGGCTCTGACAGAACACTCGGTGTCTCGTGTGATGGATTAACCATGTCAATCTCTTTGTGCAGTAAACCTGATTTCTCTTGTACTCGACATGCGAGATTCTATACTGTATACAGTCAGGCTAATAGACCCCCGATAGCCTAGTTGCGAGGCAATGATTAGTGTTTTATTTATCAAATTCCTTTCCAATTTGTTTCCTCTAGCCTCTGAAGACACTAACTCTCACAGAGGGTACACACCTAAACAACGCTATGGTATCTTCAAGCTTGAGCACATAGCCTAGTAGTTTGACACTCTCAGTGCCAATGCTGAGGGAGCACTGGACTGTCGGAGGTGCTGTCTTTTGGACGAGATATTAAAGCAAGAGTCCCATCTGTCCTCTCGGGTGAATGTGAAGATCCCACAGCCGCTATTTTGACAAGCAGCAGAAGGGGTTCTCCCAAGCATCCTGAGCCAAAACGTATCCCTCAACCAATGTCACCAAAAAAAAACAGATGATCTAACCATTACCACCTTGTTATTTGTGAGATCTTGCTGTGCAGAAATGGGCCTCTGCATTTTCCCACCTTACAACAGTAAGACCAAAGCAAAAACACTTCATCTATTGTAGAAAGGTTCAGGGTGTCTTGAGGTAGTGAAAGGCCATCTAGGCATGCAACTTCTTCCAGTTTTGGCTTTCGTTTTTTTTGTACCAAAGACACTCAAATTCATGGGCCAAATAGCCTCCTTCAGTGCCATAGTGACTGTGACTCTATGCAGGGTTTATCACAGGTGAGCCATCCTTTGCCACGTATGACACTCAGGGGGGCCCATTGCATAGTATTAGAAATGTGAATTACTCTTCATAGCCTGGCCCAGGCACATCGCAGGCAACTACCACATAATGCCACAGAGCAGAGGTAGATCGTGGGATCTTTCTGCCCCGTATGACTCAGTACCATACTAGCTGATGCACTTAACAACTGGCCACGAATCAAGGTAAATTCTCCTCGACACTGTCCCATCAAACATCCCCAGGGCAGGTACAGCATGGCGTTAGATACAGAGTAAAGCTCCCTCTACACTGTCCCCATCAAACACTCCCAGGACAGGTACAGCACAGGGTTAGATACAGAGTAAAGCTCCCTCTTCATCATCCCCATCAAACACTCCAAGGACAGGTACAGCATGGGGTTAGATACAGAGTAAAGCTCCCTCTACACTGTCCCCATCAAACACTCCCAGGACAGGTACAGCACGGGGTTAGATACAGAGTAAAGCTCCCTCTACACTGTCTCCATCAAACACTCCCAGGACAGGTACAGCATGGGGTTAGATACAAAGTAAAGCTCCCTCTTCATCATCCCCATCAAACACTCCCAGGGCAGGTACAGCATGGGGTTAGACACAGAGTCAAGCTCTCTCTACACTGTCCCCATCAAACACTCCCAGGACAGGTAAAGTTCCCTCTAAAATGTCCCAACTCAATGTCCACATCCTAAACTCAAAAGAATTCCCCCCTACTGTGTCCGTGTGATTGATGTTTTTAAAACATTTTTTCTATTTGACCTAACGATCCTACAGCCTTTCTGAGTCAAGAATGCCAAATTTCAAATGATCAAGTTGACTCTGACAACTGGGAACACCTCAGCCAGTCAGAGTCGACGTGCTAACCAATCAGCACCCTTTTCTCCTTTAGTATAAATGGTTTTCCCTTTGAAATTTGGCATTCTTGCATTTGTCCTGAAGAGTGCAAGATGAAAAGCTTCGGGAACATGTCTCATTAGCAATGTATTTTCAGCAATAATCAAATTCTAGGCTAACAAGCGACTGTAAGATAATAACAGGAAGGGATTGACCTCCAGTGAGAGGGCATCTCAGCGACAAGTGAACAACATTCTTGCCCGTTCCTTCCAAATGCCTACAGGGTAAGGCTGGAAGGAGGAGGGTTGGGGTGGTGAAATTACCGATGGCCCCAATCCTTGCCTGCATTTCGTGTCTGACTGCGAACCAACAGTGACGTCGGAAGGCTGTACCGAACTCCATCGAGCCTGGCCTCCAGTTCATCATTGCTAACATCTCTCATTCGCCAGTGTTGCCGTCTTCATATGTGACTGTCCCCCACAGTCGCCCACCCCCTGCTGCCTGAGCACCCACCCCCAACCTGTCACTTTGCTCTGCGTTTTATAATCTTCCTCCCTTGAATTACATTCCAAAAAAGGTCACCAGCATCCAATTCGAACCTTATCAAAGATGCACATACAGGCTGTCTTCATGCTCATTCACTCAGAGTCATAAATCCGCTAATTGCATGTCAGGATGCCCCTCATTATCATAATAAATAGAAGCCATAGCGAGCCACCTGTGTGTTGGCCAGGAGTTTCCTCATCCCCACCCACCAATGCACCCTCCGAAACCAACAACCCCACCACAAAATACATCCAGAGACAAAAAATTAAAACAATGGAAAAATAACAAGGGCTGTGCTGACCAAAGCGCGGGAATGTATCATGTCCCACGTGTGAATGGACTTTCAGGAAACCTCTCTTCCAGTGCTTCAGTGATAATGTGAATAAAAACCGCTCCTTGATTTATATTCAATTTACAGATAATATCATGTCCATAATTTTACTCATCATGGAAAATGTAGAGGGAGATTTGCTCTGTATCTAACCCCATGCTGTGCCTGTCCTGGGAGTGTTTGATGGGGACAGTGTAGAGGGAGCTTTACTCTGTATCTAACCCCGTGCTGTACCTGTCCTGGGAGTGTTTGATGGGGACAGTGTAGAGGGAGCTTTACTCTGTATCTAACCCCGTGCTGTACCTGTCCTGGGAGTGTTTGATGGGGACAGTGTAGAGGGAGCTTTACTCTGTATCTAACCCCGTGCTGTACCTGTCCCGGGAGTGTTTGATGGGAACAGTGTAGAGGGACCTCTTTTGGCACATCTTGCCTGGGCCAACTTTTTGAAAGAGATTTTACTTCTGCTGTTGTGTACTTTCATCATAGATCTGTCACGTTTCAGTCTTCAAGTATTTATCCAATTCCCTTTTGAAAGTAACTATTGAATTTGCTTCCCCCATCCTCTCAGGCAGCACGTTCCAGGTCACAACTTACCTAGTTTTAAAAAAATGTCTCCTCAACTCTCCTCCCTATCTTTACCAACTACCTTAAAATCTGTGTCCTCTGATTACCAACCCTCCTACCTCTGGAGGCAGGTTCACCCCATATCAAAACCCTTCATGATTTTGAACACCTTTACTAAATTTTCTTTTAACCTTCTTTGCTGTAAGGAGAACAATCCCAGCTTCTCCAGTCTCTCCACTAAACTGAAGGAAGTCCCTCACCCATGAGTAAATCTTGTAAATGGTCCTCTGCACCTTCCCCAAGACCTTGTCATCTTAAAGTGAAGGGTCTAGGATTTGTCATCGTTCCCCCGCTGTGGCCTACCCAGTTTTTTTGAAGTCTCAGTGTAACCTCCTTGCTTGTGCATTTTTTTTTTTATCCTTGTACTGATGGTAGGGACATGAGCTGTTGTGGAATACCGCATCAGGAGGATGACAAAACTTGGCAGTTACTCCCAAGTTGACAGTTAATGGATATTAAAAGCAGGCGTTGACAAGGTCAGGATCATGAATCTGCACCTCCCAATTTATTGCGAAAATAATAAGAGCATTCTGCACCATTCTCCCCTCCCCCAACTTCCCCCTCCTTCCATCTTCTTGCCTTGAATGACACCATGACTTGGAGAAGACACCCGCCGGAGCATAACCGAGATTCAGACAACTGAAGTCGTAAATTTTCCCATAACGTTAAAACGACTTGGAATTTTAAGCTGTCAGAATGTTACAATTTCAATCAATTGGCAGAAGAGCTCGTTTCTAGCCTCCCTTGTTGCCAACTGCTCTAGAGGGATCCAAGACAAATGCTTTGAGTGAAACCTAGGAGACAAAAACAAATCAGAAGGCTGTTAAAAATAATGATGTCTTTATTGAAGATTTCCGTTTGTTAGTTAGAAAACATATTCCAGGTTGAAAAAAATAGGGAGCAGGAGATTATGTGATGAAACCTCCAGGAATCCATCCAATTGGAATTAACAATCCCCTGCCTCATCGGTCAATGTTCAATGGCCAAAAGTTTTGTCACTGTTTTGTGTGGAGGTTGCTGGTCTTAGCTGGGGTCATCAGTCAAAGAGCTTTGGTTGTCTAAGCGGTGGGGAGTGCAGTGAGGTGAGGAGAGGGCAGGGTCAGGGTCGGCGGAGGAGGGGGTTAAAATCAACCATGGTTCCCCCACCTTATCGTTATCTACTGAGCCCCCCCTGGCAACTAGCGGTTTGCTGTCATTAGTGCTGTCGATAGTTTCTCTTATTTATACAATTCAACCCCTGGATGTGAGCATCGCTGGCTAGGCCAGCGTTTATTGCCCATCCCTAATTGCCCTTGAGAAGGTGGTGGTGAGCTGCATTCTTGAACCGCTGCAGTCCCTGTGGTGTAGGTACACCCACCGTGCTGTCAGGGAGGGAGTTCCAGGATTTTGACCCAGCGACAGTGAAGGAACGGTGATATATTTCCAAGTCAGGATGGTGAGTGACTTGGAGGGGATCTTCCAGGTGATGATGTTCCCATGTATCTGCTGCCCTTGTCCTTCTCGGTGGTAGAAGTTGAGGGTTTGGAAGGTGCTGTCTAATGAGGCTTTGCTTGTAGATGGTACACGCTGCTGCCTGATGGCTTTAAATTTACATCACCACCGCCCTACCACCCCACCATCCCCCCACCCCCACCTCGCCATGCACACACGTGCGCACACACACATGCACACACACTCACACACACGCACTCACACACATGCACACACACACACACTTCTGCTGGGTGTTACCCATCGCTAATGCTTCCACAGACAAACACCCTTGTAGCATTCACTGATAAGGTTCATCTATGACAATCAGCCTTTTTCAAAATAATTCATTCCCAGGGTATGGTTGACACTGGCATTTCCTGCCCATCCCTCATCACCTCGTCAAGGTGGAGGCTGACCTTCTTCTCGAACTGCTGCCGTCCGTCTGACACTATGTAGGTGTCAGCTATGCTGCGGGTGGTAGCACACTCCCATACAATGGAGTAGCTTGCTTGGTCACTCCAGAGAGCAGTTAAGAATCAACCACATTGAGTGGGATAGGAGTTTCATATGGGAGTTTTCCCCCCACTGCCCCTCAATATTTTCCGAACTAATAAATGAAAGTATTCAAAGACAATGAGAAAAAAAACAAAATGCTCCCTTTGAGTTTTCTCCTGGCTGTTGACCAGAGCAGTGTCCTGGAGATTAATCCCCAATTTCTGGAGACACTAGGCCAGTTCTGAAGGTTTGGTGACCACTAGTCCCCCTCCCCTCACCCCCGCACCCTCTGGGGGGGTTGGGAGGGGAACCAGCAATGCTCACCATTGACTCTTGGCAGCTGCGAGGAGGGTGCTGGTGGGGGTTTGGCAGGGATGAGGTGGGGGGTGGGGAGAAAACTGCTTTGTTGCTTTGTGCAGAGACGCTTTGTGCAAGCTGCTGCCCTCAGTCTCTGTCTGAGCCTCTGGGCCGGAGAGCTGGAAGGACGATGAAAAGCAAGAAGCTGCCTGCCTGACCCACCCCCACCCCCACCCCCACCTCCTCCCTCCACCCCCAGCTGACCTCCCCATTGTCCACACTTGTTCCTTCTTTATTGATGCCTGTCGGCCATGAGAGAGATACACGTGCCTCTCATGCCTCTTGTGGCCCCTCACCCTCCCTCCTCCCTCCCTCCTCCCTGCGCCGTACCTCTTTGCTTAGGCATAAGCTTCCAGGCCCCTAGGACCTGAAAGAAACAGGAATTAGAATAACAGGGATTTGTTAACGTTGAAATCCGTGAGGGAGAGAGTGTGGAGGTAGGGCCAGACTTGAGGGGAGTTAAGACGGCATGAATTAGATATTTGACCTTTAGATTGGTGCCTCCTAGCCACTCCGATGATGCAGTTGGGCTGAATGGCCTATCTCTGTGCTGTAGCCTTAATGTAATCCTTTGGTTTTGCTTTTTTTGTTCATGGGATGTGGTCACTGGTAAGGCCAGCATTTACTGCCCCATCCCTAATTGCCCTTGAGGATGTGGTGTTGAGCCACTCTTTCTTGGCAGGTGATGCAACTAAGATGCTTGCTGGACCGCTTCAGAGGGCAGTTAAGAGTCAACCATGTTGCTGTGGGTCTGGAGCCACAGGAGGTCCAGGCTGAGTAAGGACGGCAGATTTCCTTCCCTAAAGGACATTAGTGGACCAGATGAGTTTGTAAAAGGCAGACCAGTAAGGAATGTCTTTAAGGCTGGGGAGACAATGGATCTGCACACACAACACTCTCTGTCTCACCATTTTATTCCCGCGCCTCCTCCTCCCCTGCTCACACCAGCTGAGCAAATGAGTAGACTTGAACTTGCTAGAGAGTTAGAGAGGGGCAGGCAGAAAGGATTGACCATTGCCGCGTGACTAATCTGATGTCAGCGTCCAGCTTTCTGTCCCATTGACTGGGAGGCTCTAATTAATACCAGGAATGAGTAGCGACAGATGGACACAGGGCAACAGAGCTCTCCGCAAAGGGATCAGAGTCGCTTAATCACATCGTTGGGAGTTTAACCCTTCACCTTCCTTCCTTCCCCTCCTCCCGAGCATTCTTGGTTTTGCAAAGCAGCTTTTGATTTAATCACTTTCTTTTTGCCTCTCTTCTCCGTTAGGGGAAGGGCTATGAGGCCTGACTTAACCAGTTCCGATCCTACCCTCCATTAAGAAGATGACAGATGCTTCCCTCTCCAGGCCACCATCGCTGGAAAATAATCAGGGGCCTGTGTTGACGCGTCTAACCCTGGCATCCACACTTCAGGAAGCATATCAGTGCCCTAGAGAGAGAGAGTAGAGAGGAGATTCAGGATGGTACCAGGGGTGGGTGAGGGACTTTGTTTACCTGGAGAGACTGGAGAAGCTGGGATATGTTCTCCTCAGAGCGGAGAAGATTAAATGGGAATCCAACAGAGATCTGATCAAATAAGAGAAACTGTTTTTCCCTGACAGGAGGCTCGATCAGCAGAGGACACAGATTTCAGATAATTGGCAAAAGAACCAGCAGAGAAATGAGGATTGTTTTTTATGCGGCAAATTATCAATTATCTGGAATGCGCTGCCTGAAAGGACAGTGGAAGTAGATTCAATACTAACTTTCAAAAGGGAATTGGATAAATACTTGAAAAGGGAAATACGCTGTGGAGAGAGAGTAGAGCATGGGACTAATTAGTTAGTTCTTTCAAAGAGCCAGCACAGGAACAATGGGCCAAATAGCCTCCTCCTGTTGTGTGTCATTTATTATTCTATGACTCTTGTGTCCCCTCCTCCGCCTTGATAACCTTGATATTGCTACACTGCAAGAGTGACTGCATTTTTGAAAAAAAAAACACTTCATTGGCTGTAAAGATATCCCGAGGAGGCGAAAGGTGCTATAGAAATGCAAGTTTTTCCTTGTTGAGCCAAGGTTTCCTCGGATCAGTGGCAGCGATCCAACTCGTCGAGGTTAACCAACCCCATGTGCAAATTCAGCGTTTGAAGCACATCTTGAGGCAAAAGTTTTAGACGATGAATCCATAGAACCATAGGAAAGTTACAGCACAGAAGGAGGCCATTCGGCCCCTCTTGTCCATGCCAGCCCGAGGACACCCAGGTGTACTTTCTAATCCCCCACCTTCCTGCACCCGGGGCCCATAGCCCTGCAGCTTACAGCACTTTAGGTGCAGATCCCGGTACTTTTTAAAAGAGTTTAAAGTTTCTGCCTGGACCACCAACTTGGGCAGCGAATCTGGGCTTCCTTTGCGCAGTGACGAGAGTAACTTTAAATCAGGGGGCAGCACGAAGTGGGTGTTGCAGGTGGGTCAGGAAGGATGGCACCAAGTTCGCCTTTGAAAAGGTTTTTATACTGTAGGAGCAAGAGAAAATCGAAGGAGGCAAGAGAAAGACTTGCATTTCTATAGCGCCCTTCACGACCTCAGGACCTTTACAGCCGCTGAGGTGATTTGAAGTGTCGCCATTGTTGTAATCGAGGAAGCACGGCAGCCAATTCGCACAAATTCCCATGAACAACGATGTGATAGTGGCCAGATAATCTGTTTTTTTTTGTGTGTGATGTTGGTAGAGGAATAGCTATTGGCCCAGGGCATAACACTTCTTTGAAATCATTAGAATGGGATCACTTGCATCCCTCTGAAAGGGCAGACGGGGCAGACTTGGTTTAAAATTTCATGCGAAAGAGGAGACACCTGGCAGTGTAGCACTCCCTCAGCACTGCGCTGGGAACACCAGCCTGGGCCTAAGTGTTCTGTCTCACAGCCTTGAAGCCCCAGGAAAGAGCAAATCGACATGGGAGATGCTGCGGTGAGCCCTCATCCTAACGCGGTGGGGAAGCAACGAGTGTTTTGGAGCAACAAGAGGGAAAAAAATCTTAAGACAAGTACAGACCAAAGTGATATTTATAATGTAAAAATGGGGTTTAAAATGAGCATGATGGGCAAGGGTCAGATTGGAGACTAGAGATTTAATTTCTCATAATTTAGTTTATTTGCGCAAGATCTTGAATAGTTTCAAAGAGCTAACATGATAGCTGAGGAAATATGCACTCTTCAAGATCACCAGGCAATGCTGGGTAGGTGCTTATTAATATATAGTCTATTGACCCCTTACATGTTGAGGAAAAAGCAATATATTACACAGAAGGCCTGATCTATCTATTCATTGTGCCTCGAATCCGACTCCATTGTCTTCGCTAATGGTCTCACTGCTCAATCCTGCTAAGATTAAAGAGTATTTCTGATTCCTGGCTGAAACTATTGATGAATGGCAACAGTTTCTCACTGATATGCATTATGATACATTACCAGCTTACCTGAGCAGCCCATGATAAGGCACTAGGTTAAGAAAATAACGCTTTCTCGCCATAGTGAAAGAAGGCCTCGTGTCCTTTTCTAAGAAGCATAGGAACAAGAAGAGGCCCTTCATCCCCTCGAGCCTGTTCCGCCATTCTGTTACATCACAGCTGAGCTGTATCTCAACGGCTGTTACCGACTGGATCACATCACCCGGCCGGCACTCCCAGTGCTGATCGAAGAGAGTGCTGCACTGTCAGAGGTGCTGTCTTCCGGATGAGGTGTTCTACTCCTGTCTTCTCAGGCACGTGGAAGAGATCCAAAAGGCCACTATTTCAAAGGAGCTCCGCGTGCTCTCCCCAGTTTCCTGGCCAATATTTATCCCTCATCCAGCACCTACATTCACGCATGTATACACACATCCTTATTCACACGTGTTCAGTCACTCATGTATAGATACATTTATTTGCATATATTCACTCATTCATTCACTTATTCACACGCTCAAGTACAACACAGATATATGTCCACACATGCACAATCATATAAATATATATATAGTATATTTACACACAAGACACAAACCTGCACACACACACACACACACACACACGCAAACATATGTGCACAAATTTGGCCTTGATCTAACTGAATGACAGAGCAACTTGGGGGGTGGGGGGTTGCTGAATGACCTTCTTCTGTTCATGTATGTTCCTTAGTAAGAACACACAGATTTCTTTCACTCACATGGGCATAATCATACACACAAATATACACACACACACACGCTTTCACAGAAACATACACACACCAATAAACATATGAATCAAAACTACATTCACAGACAAACCACACCATCTCACCCTTTCTAATATTTCCTTTGTATTGTGTGTGGAAGGTTGGTGTTAATTTACTCCTGCCCCCTCCCCTCTCTCTCTCTCTCTCTCTCTCCCCCTCCCGCCAACCACCCACCACCCCACAGCACCCTGCACTGACTGGGCTGTTGTCGATCTCTCCAAAGCTCAGGGGCGCATTTCCTTTCCTCACTGAACACTGCACCGCCGCCCCCCCCAACCCCCCCTACCCACCCCCCCTACCCACCCCCCCCAAAAGGCATCAGCGAGTTGGCGTCACAAAATTGTTGACCGTTAACCCTGCTGGAGGCGAGGGGATGCGCTCCCAGTGGGAGAAGCCGATCCTAGGCGGGCAATAATGCTGCCCACTGAACCATGTCACTCCATATGAATAGCAAGTAAACGCGACGGACTGGAACTGTGAGATGACAAGGCTTTATCCAGCTTCCCCGCTGCAGCAACAGCGAAAATAAAATCAGAGAGAGTGCTTATAACGATGGCCTCCGCATGACCCTGCTTTTACTCCGCAGGAGCACCAGCACAGTCAGACTCTATCATTACTGTCTTTGACTGGTACACTAAAGCATGCAGTGTGCAAATGCAATTCCCTTTGAACGTTTTCTCCTGTAAATTGTTAACATGGACCAGTGCAGAGGGGGGGTCAAAGGAAGGAAAGGCACTAGCAGGAATTTCATATAGCGCAGCGCCATATCCCAGGAGAAAGGAAATATCCGCCCCCCTATCCCCCCACCCCACCCTCCCCAGAATGATCCAGGTGTAGGCCATTCGACCCATTGGGCCTGTGCCAGCTCTTTGGAAAAGAGTTATCCAATTGGTACCTCGCTGGACCCACCTCCTCAAACTCCTCTACCCACACCACCACCCCCATTCTTTCCCTATAGCCCTGCAAATGTTTCCCCCATCCTCACTCCTCATGCAGTTCATCTGCAGCAAGCGGCGGAGTGGGAAGGGTGGCAGGGACTCGATTTGTCGCATATCCTGATGGAGGAGAGGAGGGAAGGAAAGCTTAAGGGCTGCTTAAGGAGATATGGAGTCTCCAAAAGAAATGGGAATCTGATCAAAATAAGAGGACCTGCGAACCATCTAAGAGATGGAAGGAACGAAAAAATAACCAGCGGAGCTCTGGCTGAGAAGGTTTTACGGTGCAGGTTAACGTTTTATGCTGTTTTGTTTCCTTTATAGCACCTTTAACATAGTTAAGCTTCAAGTGGTGCTTCATTAGGGGGGCCGACAAGAAAATAGGACACCGAGCCAAAGAAGGTGACATTAGGACAGGTGACCAAAGCTCGGTCAAAGAGGTAGTTTTTAAGGAGCTTCTTAAAGGAGGAAGGAGAGGTGGAGAGGTGGATCAAGGAAGGAATTCTAGAGCTTGGGGTTCAGGTGAGTAAAAACATGGCCACCATCGTTGTAGCATTGAAAAACCGCAGAGGCTCAA
>NC_135894.1:99793450-99848450 GCF_964194155.1 Cetorhinus maximus
ATTACACACGTTTGATGCGCTGGCTCTGCTCCTGATTTGTACTGTGCCCCTGTCAGTTAGTTCTTCTGACACAGATAATCTGATGTCAATTAGTTTTAATTATTTGGACAATTTAAGTGCAAAACAGTTGAGGGAGCTCCCTGCATCTTGCAGATTGGTGAAGGAATCAAGTGGCATGGGAAAGTATCCTGAGCACCTACCCGCGAGTGAGTAACAGACTGGCATCTAATCGGGGGGTTTGGGTGGTTTATAGAATAACAGTACCCAGGGATACCTCCCCTGGGAGTGTTTGATGGGACAGTGTAGAGGGAGCTTTACTCTCTATCTAACCCCGTGCTGTACCTCCCCTGGGAGTGTTTGATGGGGACAGTGTAGAGGGAGCTTTACTCTGTATCTAACCCCATGCTGTACCTGTCCTGGGAGTGTTTGATGGGGACAGTGTAGAGGGAGCTTTACTCAGTATCTAACCCCGTGCTGTACCTGTCCTGGGAGTGTTCAATGGGGACAGTGTAGCGGGAGCTTTACTCTGTATCTAACCCCGTGCTGTACCTGCCCTGGGAGTGTTTGATGGGGACAGTGTAGAGGGAGCTTTACTCTGTATCTAACCCCGTGCTGTCCCTGTCCTGGGAGTGTTTGATGGGGACAGTGTAGAGGGAGCTTTACTCTGTATCTAACCCCGTGCTGTCCCTGTCCTGGGAGTGTTTGATGGGGACGGTGTAGAGGGTGCTTTACTCTGTATCTAACCCCGTGCTGTAGCTGCCCTGGGAGTGTTTGATGGGGACAGTGTAGAGGGAGCTTTACTCTGTATCTAATCCCGTGCTGTACCTGTCCTGGGAGTGTTTGATGGGGACAGTGTAGAGGGAGCTTTACTCTGTATCTAACCCCGTGCTGTAGCTGCCCTGGGAGTGTTTGATGGGGACAGTGTAGAGGGAGCTTTACTCTGTATCTAACCCCGTGCTGTACCTGCCCTGGGAGTGTTTGATGGGGACAGTGTAGAGGGAGCTTTACTCTGTATCTAACCCCGTGCTGTCCCTGTCCTGGGAGTGTTTGATGGGGACGGTGTAGAGGGTGCTTTACTCTGTATCTAACCCCGTGCTGTAGCTGCCCTGGGAGTGTTTGATGGGGACAGTGTAGAGGGAGCTTTACTCTGTATCTAACCCCGTGCTGTACCTGTCCTGGGAGTGTTTGATGGGGACAGTGTAGAGGGAGCTTTACTCTGTATCTAACCCCGTGCTGTACCTGTCCTGGGAGTGTTTGATGGGGACAGTGTAGAGGGAGCTTTACTCTGTATCTAACCCCATGCTGTAGCTGCCCTGGGAGTGTTTGATGGGGACAGTGTAGAGGGAGCTTTACTCTGTATCTAACCCCGTGCTGTCCCTGTCCTGGGAGTGTTTGATGGGGACGGTGTAGAGGGTGCTTTACTCTGTATCTAACCCCGTGCTGTAGCTGCCCTGGGAGTGTTTGATGGGGACAGTGTAGAGGGAGCTTTACTCTGTATCTAACCCCGTGCTGTACCTGTCCTGGGAGTGTTTGATGGGGACAGTGCAGAGGGAGCTTTACTCTGTATCTAACCCCGTGCTGTACCTGCCCTGGGAATGTTTGATGGGGACAGTGTAGAGGGAGCTTTACTCTGTATCTAACCCCGTGCTGTAGCTGCCCTGGGAGTGTTTGATGGGGACAGTGTAGAGGGAGCTTTACTCTGTATCTAACCCCATGCTGTACCTGTCCTGGGAGTGTTTGATGGGGACAGTGTAGAGGGAGCTTTACTCTGTATCTAACCCCGTGCTGTATCTGTCCTGGGAGTGTTTGATACTGGCACTGGCTGCCTGATAATGGAACGGATCCCATTATCCACAGCACTGACAGCACTCACCTTGATGAGCACAAAGAAATGATTTGCAGCCGATTGTCCCGGTGCTGATTTATCCTCTGCTGTCAATTACTGTGCAGACCTTGCAATCGTCCGAACTTGCTACTTTAACAAATCCTGAGGACCGGCCTTTCTTCACAAAGCACATCCCAGCTCCTCGATATGTAAGACATGCTCTCTTTTAAACACTGGTTTTGTTTATGGTGGGTATAGGATGCATCTCTATGGACAGTAATACTCGGCTAAGCTTTAGTACCTCCAGTCAAAATTAGCTTTCCAGTGCTGAGTTTAGACAGCCTTAGTTTGGCCTGCAGAGGAGAGGGGGGGATGGAAGCTTATTTTTTATGGTTTTCTACCTGTAAGGTGATAAATTTATCAGCAATCGATCTCGGTTGCAAAGAGCTATATATTCCTGCGAGTCACTAGAAGCTTGTACCTCTCTCGAGAAGATTTACTCCTCTTGGCTCGGGCTTGTTCAGCTTTACATTGCCATCGTAGAATCTCATCACACTTGCCCTTGCCTATAAATATCTATATTTATAGAGAATGGTCAGGCAGCAATAAGGGGTGCAGTTTGAGTTAAGGGATAGACAATAACAAAGGCGATAGGCTGGCTAGACATTGTGATGTCCTGCTTGGACCACGCCTGGCCAATCATCAATCACCATGCTTTCCTGTCTCCTGCAACTTCACAGTTCCGACGATGACCTTGATGTCTTTGTTTCCAAATCCCTCCGTGGTCTTCTCCCCCACTCCACCTGCAGCCTCTGCCAGCCCCACAGCCCTCTCAGATACCTGTGTTCCTCCGATACCAGCCTCTTTTGAATTCGTAATTGTCTTTGCTCCACCATTGATGGCCATGCCTTCAGTTAGTGAGATCCCTGTGCTCTGGAACTCCCTCCCTAAACCTCTGTCCTCCCTTAGGATGCTATCTGAAACCCATCTATTTGACCAAGCATCTCCTCGAGTCACTCCGTGGTAAATTTCTCTTTGATTGCATTCTTGTGAAGTAAACTGGAACATTTTACTAAGTTAAAGGCGCTGTATAAGTACAAGTGGTCGTTGTTGCCAGACCAGTGCTGGAATTTAAAATGACTTTTTGCCAATGTTCTGAGAGGCATCCTCGTCAGACAGTTTCAACCAATGCCACTGAGGGTGAGAAGATGCTATTGGCAAAGCCACCGTGTGTCTGCAGTTGATAAGTTGTTGAACTGCGATCACATTCGGCAATGCGAAAAGGATCAAGGATTCTTCAAAGGCTTCCATCCTCCAAGGATGCCGTTGGAAAACACAACAAGGCCAAATGCCACCACCCAGCACACCCTCATTCCCCGCCCCCCGCCCCCCCACATTCCCCCAGCACACCCACAGAGAACGGATATTTGAACCTTTACATTCTCCTCTCCACACACCCTCCTGACCTTGACAATATACCGAGCGTTGCTCCATCATCATTATTAGTTCAACCTGGGAGCACCTTTACCACGTGGATGGAACGGTTCAAGAAGGCAGCTCACCACCATCTTCTCAAGGGTAAGTAGGGATGGGCAATAAATCTCCACCTCGCCAACGATGCCCAGCAACCAAGAAAAAAAATAAGAGAGAATGTTTTCAAAAGCATGGCCCTTGACTGATACTTTTAATATTCAACCACTCCAAGTGGTCAAGTTGGAAGTTGATGCCTCACTGCCTCCCTACTTATGAAGAACAATATATAAGGTGAGGGACGACTGTGACATTGTTCAAACGAAATCCAGAGAGAGTCAGGTCAGCCCTTTCAGAAGAGGAAACAGAGGAAACTGAAATGGATAAAAATGAATGTCAAATGAATGAAATATCCATTTTTTTTTCAGCATGTCAAACAGAATTGATTTGAAGTTTCTCCATGGGCCCCTGCTGGGATTGGGCGAGCAGGAATTAATTCAAAGTGGCAGATAAGGAACTGTAACCAGCTCATGTGGCAATGAGTGATGTGACAGCTCCCTGTTAAAATGTCTTTTGGTGGAAAATGCATGTGTATTAGTGACACAAGCATCCAGGATGCTGCAAAATGAACTTGTTCCCATTTGCGTCGAGCACAGGGGGAATATTTAGATTAAGAATGTAAGAAGCGGAGGACATGACAGGAAGCTTTACCTCTGACACGCTTTGTTTCACCGGGACAAAGAAATGCGCATTGGGTTTTCAAAGGAGGAAAGAAGTTTGTGTCAACAGAGATAGAAGCTAACCTGGCCTCAGGAAGACCACTGCCAGCTGTCTGATCAAGTGTGAGTGAGTGAGTGAGTGAGTGTGTGTGTGTGCGCCTCTGTGTGTACCTTTGTTGCCTTCAGATTTAACTATTCCAACTCCCATTCACCCATCACCACGATGCTCGCTAACCTACCTTGGTTTCAAGTTCAGCAGTGCCTTGCTGGGTCAAAACCCTGGAACTCCCTCCCTAACAGCGCTGTGGGTACCTACACCACAAGGACTACAGTGGTTCAAGAAGGCAGCTCACCACCACCTTCTCAAGGGCAATTAGAAGTGGACAATAAATGCTGGCCCAGCCAGCGAAGCCCACATCCCGTGAACGAATAAGGAAAAATAATTTTTTAATTCTCATCGTGACCTCACTCTTCCTGTGAACTCTATTCCTAAAGGCCTCCAAGGTTTCTGCGTGTCTCCAACTCTGGCTTACTCAACACCCCCATTTCCATCATGCCACTGTTGGTGGTTGTACCTTCAGCTGCCTGGGCCATAGGCTCTGGAATTCTCTCCCTAAACCTCCCTGCTTCACTTTGTCCCTCTCTTGTGCTAAGATGCTCCTTATAAATCCTACCTCTGACCAAGCCGGTAGCTGCTCGTTCCAAAACCTCCTTATGTGACTCGGCATCAAACTTTGTTTCATGATGCCCCTGGGAGGTACCTTGGATGTTATACAGCATTAGAGGTGCTATATAAATGCAATTTTTTGTTCTGGTCACATGTGTGCATGCATGTGTATGTCTTTTGGCATGGACCTGTACATTTGTGTGTTCTTGTTCTATTTGCACTGACCTAGAACCATAGAGCCATAGAAAAGTTACAGCACAGAAGGAGGCCATTCGGCCCATCTTGTCCATGCCAGCCCGAGGACACCCAGGTGTCCTTTCTAATCCCACCTTCCTGCACCCGGCCCATAGCCCTGCAGCTTACTGCACTTAAGGTGCAGATCCAGGTACTTTTTAAAAGAGTTTAGAGTTTCTGCCTCTATCACCAACTCGGGCAGCGAATTCCAGACACCCACTACCCTCTGCGTAAAAAAGTTCTTCCTCATGTTCCCCCTACACCTCCTGCCACTTATCTTGAATCTATGTCCCCTGGTTCTAGAATTCTCCACCAAGGGAAACAATTTTATCCTGTCCACTCTATCTCTTCCCCTCATCATTTTGTACACCTCAATCAAGTCACCTCTCAGCCTTCTTTGTTCTAAGGAAAATAACCCCAACCTATCCAATCTCTCCCCGTAGCTACACTTTTCTAACCCTGGCAACATTCTTGTAAACCTCCTCTGCAATCTCTCCAAAGCTATTACGTCCTTCCAGTAATGTGGTGAACAGAATTGCACACAATACTCCAGTTGTGGCCTCACCAGTGTTTTATACAATTCCAACATTATATCCTTACTTTTATATTCTATACCTCTGCCAATGAAAGAGAGCATTCCATATGCTTTCTTTACAACCTTGTCTACTTGAACTGCTGCCTTCAGGGACCTGTGCACTTGTACGCCAAGATCTCTCACTTCATCTACCCCTCTTAGTATATTCCCATTTATTGCGTAATTCCTGTAACTCTTTGATCTCCCTAAATGTATGACCTCACACTTCTCTATGTTAAAATCCATCTGCCACTTTACCGCCCACTCCACCAACCTTTGGAGATTATGGCTATCCTCTACACTATCCACTACTCGGCCAATCTTTGTGTCATCTGCAAATTTCCCAATCGTGCACGTTCACATCCAAATCGTTAATATATAACACAAACAGCAGTGGATACATGTGTTTTGTCTGTGTGTGTGTGTGTGTGTGTGTGTGTGTGTGTGAGTGTGTGTGTGTGTGTGTATGTGTGTGTGTGTGTGTATGTGTGTGTGCGTGTGTGTGTGTGTGTACGTGTGTGTGTGTGTGTGTGTGTACGTGTGTGTGCGTGTGTGTGTGTGTGTACGTGTGTGTGTGTGTGTGTGTGTATACGTGTGTGTGAGTGTGTGTGTGAGTGTGTGTGTGAGTGTGTGTGTACGTGTGTGTGAGTGTGTGTGTGTGTGTGTGTGCATGTGTGTACGTGTGTGTACGTGCATTTTCTTTAGTGTGACTGAAGAGTGTATGTGCCCACGGGTGTGTTTCCAGATGCTTTTGTGCGTGTGTCTGTGTTTTGTCCCAGTGATTCAATTAAAGTAACATTTGTTTTGCACTGATAAATTCTACTCGAGGGAGTGTATCTCTTCTCTCTTCAATTGATGTGTTCACAGTGGTCGAAAGTTTGTAGGAGCCATGGATCAATGTCTTTGGTTTCATCCAGTCTAATTATCAGAGTCTTCTGCGATTGTTGCCATTCTTTCCCTGACTCCTTGCTCCTTGACCCCTGACTCCTCTCCCCTGGTGCCCATCAACCATCTCCCTGACCTCACCCCCATTATTTCTGAAGCTGTAATCTCAGGTGGATATAAAAGACCCCGTGGCCACTATTTGAAGAAGAGCAGGGGTGTTCTCCTGGGAGTCCTGGGCTAATATCTATCCTTCAACCAACATCACTTAAGAAAAAAACAGATGATCTGGTGTTCTATTACATTACTGTTTGTGGGGTCTTGCTATGTACAAATTGGCTGCCAGGTTTCCTACAACAGTGACTACATTTCAAAAGGAACCTTTTTGATTGTAAAATGTTTTGGGAAGCCCTGAACTTGTAAAAGGAGCTGTATAAATGCAAGTATTGCTTAAAAAATAATAAAGCCCTTGCAGGGTACATTGTGGGAACAGCAACTGATTTAACTTTTTTTTGATTCATTGATGGGATGTGGGTTTTGCTGCCTGAGCCATTTCTATTTGCCTTTGGGAAGGTGGTGGTGAGCTGCCTTCTTGAACCACCCACAGTAGGTACACCCACAGTGCTGTTAGAGAGGGAGTTCCAGGATTTTGACTCAGCGACAGTGAAGGAACGGCGATCTGTTTCCAAGTCAAGGACAGCTTGGCAACTGGCTTAACGTTGAACCTGGAAATGCTACTCCCGATTGCGAGTCTGTGCCAGGTCACCTGACCAATCGAGGGAAGGGCGGGGAGTGGAAGTCAGTCATTGTAAGTGGGATTGTACTGTGCGAAAGCAGAAGGCGGGATTGTGATGGGGCAGTGGGGCTTGAGACAGAAAGACAAGAAAATGCAGGTGGCCAAAGCAAAGACCGACTGAGAGATTGGACTCTGTGTGGGACTGGGGGTGCTGGTGGTGCCCAGGAAAACCTCCTTTGCTGCTGAATATTAATACCTTGCAGTAAATCTCACAGAATCTTCCTGCAATAACCTCTTCAGATATGCCAATTATTCTTAAGACGGCGTTGTGAAAAGACAGTGACTACTCAGCAAGATTTACTGGATGAGATTCATCTTGCTCATCCAGCCTTCTCCTTCAGGACTGAACAGTGTTTCTTTTTGCCTTGGTGTTCAAGATTCCTTTGCTGCTGTTATCTCATTGACAGGAACCCCCTGCTGTGAGCTGCCAGTGAAATGGAAGGTTAAGGGGTGGGGGGGATCTAATTGAGGTCTTTAAGCAGGTTAAAGGACCTCATCGGATAGGTAAAATAAACTATTTCCTCTGATGGCGGGGTGGTGGGGGAAGGGTGGGGAGCATGGGGGTGGGGGGTGGAGATGGGCGAGGGCGGGGTGGTGGGGGAAGGTGGGGAGCAGGGGGTTGGGGGGTGGAGGGTGGGGATGGGTGGGGGCGGGGTGGTGGGGGGAGAGGGGGGTGGGGGGCAGGGATGGGCGTGGGGTGGGTGGGGGGCAGGGCATGGGTATGGGCTGGGTGGGGGGGGCGGGGGTTGGGTGTTGGGGGGGCAGGTGTGGGGGTGGGGGTGGGGGGGTCAATTGAAAATTTCAGATCTGAGATTTAGAGATATTTTCTAGGTGAGATTATTAAGTGTTACAGAACCAAGGTCAGTAAATAGAGTTAAGGTGCAGATCAGCCACGATCTAATAGATTGGAGGAAAGGCTTGGGAGGGTTGAATGTCACTCTGCTGTTTCTATATAAAAGTCTAATCAGAAACAATAGCAATTCTTTGAACTCCGCTTATTCCTCTGTCCCAGTATCTCCCCCTTTGCCTCTACGTAAGGGATGGTTATACCGATGACTGTCACCAACCCCACCCCCCTCCCACTGCCCAACCCTCCAATACCTCATCCAATAGATCGTTCTTCACATGTGAGCCTTGACATTATGTACCAGCCAGATTCCAACCACAGCCAGCACAACATCTGATCCTCTCCTCAGTCAACTTCCAACTATGTGCACCATCCATGCAGCAGCAGGAATAGCAATCAGGAGCTGGAATAGTAATCAGGACCAGGAATAGAATCAGGAGCAGGGATAGTAATCAGGAGCAGGAATAGAATCAGGAGCAGGGATAGCAATCAGGAGCAGGAATAGAATCAGGAGCAGGAATAGCAATCAGGAGCAGGAATAGAATCAGGACCAGCAATAGAATCAGGAGCAGGAATAGAATCAGGAGCAGGAATAGCAATCAGGAGCAGGAATAGAATCAGGACCAGGAATAGAATCAGGAGCAGGAATAGCAATCAGGAGCAGGGATAGCAACCAGGAGCTGGAATAGCAATCAGGCACAGGGATAGCAATCAGGAGCAGGAATAGAATCAGGACCAGGAATAGAATCAGGAGCAGGAATAGCAATCAGGAGCAGGGATAGAATCAGGAGCAGGGATAGCAATCAGGAGCAGGAATAGAATCAGGAGCAGGGATAGCAATCAGGAGCAGGAATAGAATCAGGAGCAGGGATAGAATCAGGAGCAGGGATAGCAATCAGGAGCAGGGATCCTGATGAATTTCCCCAACTCTCCCAATCCTCGGAGCACTCAAAACAACTTCAGATAAAAGCACCAGAAATAGATCCAACCAGAGTTGCCGCCCAGAGACTCCTCTAAGAGCCCCATTCGCTTCCAGCTACAGTAACAACAGCAACTTGCATTTATATATTGTGTAACACAGTGACGCATCACAAAGTGCTTCACAGGAGCAATTGCCAATCAAAAATTTGATGCTCGGTAACAGAAGGAGATATTAGGGCAGGTGACCAAAAACCTGGTCTAAGCGATAGGCTTCAAGGAGCTTCATAAAGGAGGAGAGAGGCAGAGAGGCTGAGGGAGAAAATTCCAGAGCTTAGGGCTGAGAATGCACCAAGCAGCTGAATGCAAGTCATGAGGTCGCAGCATCACGAATGCATGACATGGCCAAGAAATGACAGACATCTTCAATCTAAATAACATAAAACATTCAGGGTTTCATTTCATTGGACATGTTAATAAAGATATGAACCAGAGCCTGGGCCAAAGCCAACCCTGACTCCCTGTACAACTTACTGACTAAATTGCACACAAACAATGGTGGCTAAATACATTTTCAATAAAATGGTCATTTTTAATAAGTTTTAGAAGCAGATGCTGCCAAGCAAGTGTAGCTTCCAGCTAAAACGGTCACAGTAATTGAGTTTCCAATAATATTGAACTTCTTCCTTCCATTACAACCAGATTGTATTATCATAATTTTATTGCACTATATCCCATAACTGGTGCCCAAAGTGGAACCATCAGGCCCCTCTCTCTGGAGTGGCCCTCAGGAAATGGATAGGGTCTTATCTGCATGTGCTTATTGCTCAGGATACTCGACCCTTACTGTCATTTCTAAGGAGAGTGTTAGCATGAAGGGAGTGTTAGAGGCAGTGTTACAGTGAAGATGTGTTCTAGAGAGTTAGGGTGAGGGTGTGTTAAAGAGAATGTTACAGTGAGGGTGTGTTATAGAGAGTGTTACAGTGAGGGTGTGTTATAGAGAGTGTTACAGTGAGGGTGTGTTATAGGGAGTGTTACAGTGAGGGTGTGTTAAAGAGAATGTTACAGTGAGGGTGTGTTATAGAGAGTGTTACAGTGAGGGTTTGTTATAGAGAGTGTTACAGTGAGGGTGTGTTATAGAGAGTGTTACAGTGAGGGTGTGTTATAGAGAGTGTTACAGTGAGGGTGTGTTATAGAGAGTGTTACAGTGAGGGTGTGTTATAGAGAGTGTTACAGTGAGGGTGTGTTATAGAGAGTGTTACAGTGAGGGTGTGTTATAGAGAGTGTTACAGTGAGGGTGTGTTATAGAGAGTGTTACAGTGAGGGTGTGTTATAGAGAGTGTTACAGTGAGGGTGTGTTATAGAGTGTTACAGTGAGAGTGTGTTATAGAGAGTGTTACAGTGAGGGTGTGTTATAGAGAGTGTTACAGTGAGGGTTTGTTATAGAAAGTGTTACAGTGAGGGTGTGTTATAGAGAGTGTTACAGTGAGGGTGTGTTATAGAGAGTGTTACAGTGAGGGTGTGTTATAGAGAGTGTTACAGTGAGGGTGTGTTATAGAGAGTGTTACAGTGAGGGTGTGTTATAGAGAGTGTTACAGTGAGGGTGTGTTATAGAGAGTGTTACAGTGAGGGTGTGTTATAGAGAGTGTTACAGTGAGGGTGTGTTATAGAGAGTGTTACAGTGAGGGTGTGTTATAGAAAGTGTTACAGTGAGGGTGTGTAACGGTGAGTGTTGAGTGTTATTTAACTGCACTTTGAGAAGTCTTGAAGTTGTGAAAGTCAGAGTATCATGGACAGTTACAGCAGGGCAGGAGGCCATTCAGCCCATTATGTTCTATATAAAGTCACTATGCAAATTCAAGTTTTTACTCCATCGTGTGCCTCTGTGCACCTTGGCACATTCACTATTATTGCTTTCATCTTAAGTGCAGGTGTAAAGAGTTAAAGAACAGAATCGTGGGATTTTATTTTCACAAGGGGGACGGCTGGGTAATAGCCAGGCTGTGTGATATAATTGAAGGGCTTCGTCGATGACAAGGCTGTGGCACCCAGACTTATTGAACAGCTTTATGATGGATGAACACTGCTGTAAGATCAATTAAACAATGAGAAATTAATACCAGCGACGACAGGCTTGTTATAGGCAGGAAGGACAGGAACTAATGAACAGAGACTTGCTTTTTTATATATATATAAAAAGAAACCAAAATTCTCGTGTAAGATTGCAGGGTGAAGTGCCTGTTATCTGGAAAGGCAAGGTGTGACAGGGAAAGTGTCGGTGGATAACTGTGCAGGGGGAAATCTGGATTTGTTTCCAAGGGACATATGTATGAAACAGCTGTCCAATGCCACTTAGTGCTGCTGTATTGTAAATAATCTGCTGTCTTAATTTCGCTGGCTGCTGCTTTGGCAGTGAGTGTTTGATAGAATCCAATATAATGCACAATTGTATTTGTGTACAATTAGTGCCCATTGTGCCCTTGAAGACTGCCAACTGAGGGACTCACCCTCCACCTACCACCTACATACCCCTGCACTCCCACCATGCCACTCTCCTCTCCTGACAGTGCTGGTGTCCACAGGTTTTCAGCCCCTCAGTACTACTGTCGATATCCACAGAATCAACAGCGTCTGTTATATTGTGCCGTTAATGTAGGGGAACATTGCAAGGCGCTTCACAGAGGCTTCATCTGACACAAATTGAAACCAAACCAATGAAGGAGGTATTTGACTAAAAACTTGATCAAGGAGGTCAGCTCTGAGGAAGATCTTAAAAGAGGAGGGAGAGGAGGAGAGGGTCAGGGAGGGAATTACAGAACCTCGGGTCCCGATGACTGAAGACGCAGCTGAGAACAGTGGAGTGAAGGAAATGAGGGATGGATGGGAGGTCAGAATTGGAGGAATGCAGAGTTACAAGGTATGGGGCCGCGGATGAGGCCATGGAAGGCTTTGAATGTGAGAATGAGGATTTTGAGGCATTGCTGGACCAGGATCCAATGTAGGTCAGTAAGCACAGTGGGTGGTGAGCCAACCAGTCTAGGGTACGGGAAGCAGAGTTTTGTAGGAGCTGATGTTTATGGAGGGTGGAAGATGGGAGACTAGTCAGGAGATCATTGGAACGGTCAATGGACAATAGCCTAGATGGGGGTTTCAGCAGCAGATCGACAGGAGCAGCAGTGGAAACGTGTCATGTTATGGAGGTGGAAATAGGCTGGTTTAGTCATGGAGGTGCTACTGAGTCAGAAACTTAGCTCAGTTAAATAGGATGGCGAGTTTGCAGAGACTGGCGCTGGAAGCAGGGGGAATGGAATCAAAGGTGAGAGTGTGCAGTTAACGACAGGCTTCAGGAGACAAGGGCTTTAGGTCTTCCTAATATTTTCTTTCTTTTCTCTTTTCCCGTGTTATAACGCTGGCCATCATAGTTCTACTTTATTATCTTCATATCAATTATCATTCCTTGGATTTGGCAAGTGGTTTTGCAGCCGGATGCCCTTCCTGTTGCCAATCCTCCCAGTTTATCCAGGCTGGGAACCGGCATTGTCTGAACTGGCCGGATTCTTTCGTAGCCCAACAAGTCCTGGATGGGACTCGAACCTGGGACCTTCTAGTCCAGCGGCCAGAGAGCCACTCACGGCACAGAGTCCAGCTCCCGAGGAGTCTTCCTAAAATTTAACTGGAGGAACTTACAACTCGTGCTCAGTGTGAAATTATACCTGATCTACGCTCCTGTGAAACATCTTAGAACGTTTTACTATGTAAAAGGTATGCTGAGGTTCACAGTCTAGACTCACCTATCAGGAATGGGAACTTGACGGACATCTAGTCCTAGACAGTGGATATTGGCAGAGTTTTTAACCTTTGGTAAGGTGTAGGCATCTCTCGTCATGGCAGTATCCACATACATACATCTCCTGGCAGGGATTACAAGATACAAAGCAGGAAGCAGGAACCCTGGCTGATTTTTTTTTCCGCTCTCTCCCAAGTACAGGAACTCCAAGACTAACTGTAGCCTCCATGTGCACTTATCTCACACTTTTAATATAGTGAAACATTCTAACGTGTTTCACAGGAACATAGATCAGGTATAATTTCACCCTGAGCACGTAAGATATTACAGCATGAGCTCGGCCTAAGATATAAGGAGTGTCTTAAAGGAGGAGAGAGAGATAGAGGTGCGGAGACATTTAGGGAGAGAGCTTAGGAGATCTAGGGCAGCTGAAGGCATGGCCACCAATGATAGAGTGATTAAAATCGGGGATGCTCAAGAGGCCTGAATTAAAGGAGCGCAGATATCAGATGGTCGTAGGGGCTGAAGGAGATTACAGAGATAGAGAGGGAGTGAGGGCATGGAGGGATTTGAAAACAAGGGTGAGAATTTTGAAATCAAGGCATTGCTTAAGAAGAAGCCAGTGTTGGTGAGCTAACACAAGGATGATGGGTGGTTGGAACTTGGTGTGAGTTAGGATACAGACAACAGATTTAAGATAATTGGCACGAATTCTGCCTGAAATCAAATACCTCTGTCCATGGATTGGACATTGCGAAGCTACTTGGTGTGAGCAATCAGAGCTCTGCGTTTTTGCGGGGCTCGGGAGTGATGCCTTGGAATTTATCAACAGGTTCCAGATGCGTAATTATTCCCAGTTGGCACTGTTTACAGCAGCAAAGGAAAATGATGACGAGAAATCAGAGGATACAGAGTTAAGATAGTTGGCTGTGAGAATCAGTGAAAGGTGGGGGAACATTTTTCTATACAGCGAGTTGTTGTGATCTGCAGTGCACTGCTTGAAAGGACAGTGGAAGGAGGTTCAATGGGAACTTTTAAAAGGGAACTAGGTTTATATAAATATATATATATGTATATATACACACTTATACACACAGCTGAAAAGAAAAGATTGACAGGTCAATGGGAATAGAAAACGCTTTTCCAAAGAGCTAGCACAAAGCACAGCAGGCCGAATGGTCTTCCTCTATGCTGTAAGATTCAGCTCGTGAAAAATAAATGGAAGTGCCATTGTAATTTATCCTGCCATCACCGTATTTGCATGAAAATAATATTAACAACCGATGAACGCACGACCCTAATGAGAATGCAAATTTCCCGACGCATGGTTATCAATTGAGGGCTCTAATGAAAGCATCCTGTAAATGAGATTTTAAAGGGCACACAGTTTATCATTCACTGTGTGTCAGGCTGCAGCTTTTTGGCAGCTTTTGGAGCAAGGGGAACGCTATCGCCAAAAGACCTGCGATGAATGGCACAGGCAAGGCATGTGTGTTTGGAGAGCTTATAGCTCGCGTCTAATATCCGACCCTAACAGAGGGAGGGTGAAGTGACTGTGCAGGGTTGTGATAGATTGATCAGAAAAGTGCGCTGACTTAATTATTAATTAAAACATCTTTGGAACGGCTGACCTTGCTTTTCACCTTGCTTTTAATGGTGGAATGGAAAGAGGGGAGAGAGCGAGCAGAATAATAACAGTCCTGCAATAATGCAAAGTCTCTTCCAACATCGCTCGGCAGTGCCTTGAAGCACTTTGCGTGTAATGACCTATTTCACACTGTGGCAAGCAAAGGATAACTAGAATCAAAAGCCTAGAATGTCTGGTCATGAAGCACCTGTTTTACAATCACTAAGGAGCTTATTGAGCCTTCCATTTTGGGAAGGCCTGCCATCCCTGGTTGGATATGCTCCTCAAGGTTTCATCACTTGACCTGCTGCCTCCATCTACTCCCCCCTCACTAACCCTTCCGCCAGTGACCCTCCAACATGTTCATTATCGTGACACACACCACCCCCACAGCCAATCAGAGAACGATTAGACGCTTCGTTACCCGATTGGTTATTTCTCCAAGAATTCTTCTAGCGAATGAGTAAAAGTGTTTAGAGAGAACGAGAGGACAGGTAGGACCTCTCTTCAATCCAAAAGCTGTAACCTCCGACTTTGCAACGCTCCCTCTGCACTGCACTGGGGATGTCGGCCTTTACTGCAGCCTCTGGAGTGGGGCTTGAACCTTCTCTCTCTCTGAGAGGTGAGAGTGCTACCCACTGAACCACCATTGACAGGCTCGCTGAGTATCCATTGTGGCTGAAACAAGCAGTGGAGGGTTCCCACAGAGGCAGCAGGAAACGAGAAAATGATCTCTTTAATGCCACTGCTACATATGTGCGGAGTAAGGAGATCCACATAGGGCATAGGGCGCACAGACTGAATTTGTAAAGTTTACTTTGTTAAAGTGAAACCACACCCCTGCAGGGAGTAGCGCACAATAGGAAAGAAATGAGCTCCGCTCCCAGACTTCCGACTAAGCCTCACTCTCTCGGCACGCTCCACTCTGAACGGTGCGCACACCCAAGGGCGCAGTTTGGCTGGAGTGAAGAACGTTCTGGTGAATTTACGGTCTCGGGTTGGCGTTCTTGTCGAACAGATTGTCCCCTATTGTCCCCTAAGCTGCTCTTGCCATCGAATCCTGGGCTCAGGGGATTGGCTCAGAATGTCCGCCGTCAAAAACCTCTCCTGCTTACTTTTCCCGTCTTACTTCCGCCCCGCCCTCCTGGAAGAAAGTAAAAACTTGCATTTCCATAGCGCCTTCCGCCTCCTCAGCATGTGCCAATGAAGGGTAGGGTGTGGGGCTGTATTGAGCAATAATAAATGGAGGGGGCGGTGAGGCGGCCAATTTCAGTGTCCGCCCCGCCTACCGTATTGTGGGACACTGGCACGTTGACCACAGACTCACAACCCGAACCCCATCGGGCCGGAGTTTAGACACACGCGCGCGAGACGGCAGCTGTCTCACTCTGCAAATGTAACATCTCGGCTGTAGCCACTGGTGTAATGCAAGTCGGATGCTTCATTCCCTACATAACAGCAACTACACTTCAAACATCAGGGGCCATCAGTATGAGATGGTCACGAATAAATCTACGAAGAAATTCAGGAGAAACTTCTTTACCAAGACAGCGTTTAGAGTGTTGTTGAGTTGAGGTGAATGGTAGAGGTAGACGTGTTTAAGGTGAAACGCTTTCTAAAAATATTTCTTCATGGGATGTGGGCATCGCTGGCTGGGCCAGCGTTTATTGCCCATCCCTAATTGCCCTTTAGAAGGTGGTGGTGAGAAGCAGGGGCAGCTGGAAGGACACACAAGGGAGGAGGGAATAGAAGGAGATGCTGATGATGTGGGAGGAGACTCTTCTGCAGCATAAACACCAGCGTGGACCAGCTGGGCTGAGTGGCCTGTTTCTGTGCTGTAACCTCGGTCTCATGTTTCTCAGTGGACTGATGATTTCAATAGTTTATACCTGCTCTCAGCTGTTAGCAAGCGGTGGTGGTATGGGTGGGGTAAAGTCACGTATTCAGTTGGGTTCTGTATTGATATGCACAGTGGAAGACTTCAGCATTGGCAGCTCGATGTGACAGGATGAAACCGTGCATCAGAGGGGCTGCTGCAGGAATAAGTGTCGGCGTTACCATCTGAACTCTCGCTCCTCTCCACTTCTGATGAATCTGTTGAGTTTCTTTGTTATTTTGCCACGTGTCTTTCTGCCCTTTATTCCTCTCCCATCGCTGTTGTCTTTGCTGGTGTCAGGGTTCAATGGGCATATCCTCCCCTACTCTGTTACCTTAGCTGGGTGACCTTTATTTACCTGTGACTGTGGGTAACGTATTTGATCAGATTTTGGGAGCCAAAAACCAACCTGCTCACAGAATTCTAGACTGATACAGCACAGAAGAAAGCCATTCAGTGTCATTCCCCTATCCCACATTCACATACCTGTCGACAGTAATCAGTGAATAACAATCAGGAAGACCCGTCTGATTTTTTTTCCCCTACATTACAGCAGTAACTCTGGAACATTGTGAACTGGTGAAAGATGCTATAGAAATGTAATTTGCTTCTTTTTCCTTATAGGCAATTGCAACTAATCTTGTATCATGTTCAAATTTTCCTGTTGAGTCGAAACAGCAACAAACTGTGCGACCATGTGGGGCATCACAAGTGAGCCTCAATCTTTCCCCATCCAACATAACCACATGCAGAAACATGCTCACACTCACACACACACACTCACACACTCACACTCGCACACATTCACATGCACACTCACACACGTATATTCTCCTTCAGTTCTCTGCCCGATGACAGGTCCTAGGTGATTATTTGGTGAGCCACGGTTGATTTTTTACTGTGGGCAGGGCAAGACCCCGAGTTCAACTCAGCTGGAATGGGGATGAAACCCTGTGCTGTTGGTGTTAATCTGATCGACATGCTAGCCATCTAGCCGACTGAGTTAACCAGCACCCAACACACACGCACAGATATACACAGACACAGACACACACACAAACACGCACAGATATACACAGACACAGACACACAAACACGCACAGATATACACAGACATACACACACAAACACGCACAGATATACAGACACACACACACACAAACACGCACAGATATACACAGACATACATACACACGCACAGATATACACAGACATACACACGCACAGATATACACAGACACACACACATACAGACATACACAGACACACACACAATCAGATATACACAGACACACACATATATACAGAAACACACAGATATAAGCACATACTGATATATACACACATACATAGACATGCACTAACACACACATAAACACAGGCACACGCACAGATATAGACAGACATGCACACAGACACACACACACACAGATATGCACACTCACATTAACACAGACACACACACACATGCAGATTTACACACACAGTTATATATAGACACACAGAAAGGCAAACAGAGGATTGAACCTTGTCCTTATTTTCTTTCTTCAGTCAAAACAGGAAATGCCAGAAAAGCATAGCAGGTTCATCAGCATCTGTGAGAAAATGGGGGAAGATGGGGGGGGTTTGAGTGGGAGCTTTGATCAGTGCAGCATTGAGGCAGGGTCAGCTTGCAATCACTTCCCTATCACTGCAGCACTTCCTGTACTTTTTAATTTATGATTTTCACCATTCCGAGTTTTGATTTTTATGCTGTTATTTTTATATGCAGCTGATGATCCAACCACGGGACCCAGGAGTTTTCCTGTGTTTTTTTTTCCCCTTCTAAGCTGTCAGAGCGAATAATCGTTCCCCCCGATTGAACCCGTCCCCTAGCTAATTGGTCCGGACACATTTGGTGCTTTTAAGCATCTGAGTGTCCCAGGATGAGCTCACTCCCTGTCTCTCCCTCTGTCTCTCCAGGCTGCAAGAGCTAAGCTTCATTAAATATACAATAGGCAGCAGCATAGTACAACAACAACAGCAACAACTTGCATTTACATTGCACCTTTATCACAGCGAAATTTGTCCCAAGGTGCTTCACAGGAGAGTAATTAGACAAAATCTGACACAGGGTCACATAAGGAGGCAGGTGACCAAAAGCTCGGACAAAGGTGTAGATTCTAAGGAGCATCTTAGAGGAGGAGAGTGAGGTAGAGAGAGAGAGAGGTAGGGAGGGAATTCCTGTGCTGAGGGTCTCAGTAGCTGAAGGCACGATTGCCAATGGTGGAGCGAAGGCAGTCAGGCAGTCTCCTGGTCAGGAGTTGTCAGTCAAGTTGACAGCTTTGGTTGGCATTTGGTTCACTGCCTGACGTAGGGCCTGGTAAAAGCCCCGGAGATTTTCAGCAACTCACGGTGGCTGCCTCACGGCCTTTAGGCCCCTTGCATGTGCTAATATATTGTTGCCAGGGGAGTGGATGGAAAGAGACGGACAGAGACAGGGAAGCATCTTTTCATTGATTTCTGGCTGACTTCATATATCGAGGACAACTGATGTGGACAGTCAAGGAGAGTTGCCTAACCAATAGACTTGTTGAGGGTGTCAATGATAATACTTGCTCAGGGCAGCATGGATACAGGGCCCACAGAAAGGATTGCTGGGTTTTTTTATGATCTCTTTCCACAGCATGAAGTTGCTCATCAGAGGTGTGTGTGTTTTATACGTATCCTGAACGCATGAGTAAACTTGCACCTCAAGTCTGTTGTCAAGTGATGGGCTACCTAGCTTCCTAATATTGCAGAGAACCTGCAGCACAGAAACAGGCCATTCAGACCAATTAGTCTGTGCTGGTAATCTCATTGGTATCTAGCTAAATACAATGCACTCACCTCATAGCTCTCCCACTGTGTAGCTCTCCCACTGAATTGCACTCTCCCCGCACAGCTCTCTCTGTGCACAGCTCTCTCCCCGCACAGCTCTCTCTGCGCACAGCTCTCTCCCCGCACAGCTCTCTCTGCGCACAGCTCTCTCTGCACACAGCTCTCTCTGCGCACAGCTCTCTCTGCGCACAGCTCTCTCTGCGCACAGCTCTCTCTGCGCACAGCTCTCTCTGCGCACATCTCTCTCTGTGCACAGCTCTCTCTGCGCACATCTCTCTCTGCGCACAGCTCTCTCTGCGCACATCTCTCTCTGCGCACATCCCTCTCTGCGCACGGCTCTCTCTGCGCACATCTCTCTCTGCGCACAGCTCTCTCTGCGCACATCTCTCTCTGCGCACATCTCTCTCCCCGCACAGCTCTCTCTGCACACATCTCTCTCTGCACACAGCTCTCTCTGCGCACAGCTCTCTCTGCGCACATCTCTCTCCCCGCACAGCTCTCTCTGCACACAGCTCTCTCTGTGCACAGCTCTCTCTGCGCACAGCTCTCTCTGCGCACATCTCTCTCCCCGCACAGCTCTCTCTGCACACAGCTCTCTCTGCACACAGCTCTCTCTGCGCACAGCTCTCTCTGCGCACATCTCTCTCTGCGCACAGCTCTCTCTGCGCACAGCTCTCTCCCCGCACAGCTCTCTCCCCGCACAGCTCTCTCTGCACACAGCTCTCTCTGCGCACAGCTCTCTCTGTGCACAGCTCTCTCTGCGCACATCTCTCTCACCGCACATCTCTCTCTGCGCACATCTCTCTCCGCGCACAGCTCTCTCACCGCACATCTCTCTCTGCGCACAGCTCTCTCACCGCACATCTCTCTCACCGCACATCTCTCTCCGCGCACAGCTCTCTCACCGCACATCTCTCTCTGCGCACAGCTCTCTCACCGCACATCTCTCTCTGCGCACAGCTCTCTCACCGCACATCTCTCTCACCGCACATCTCTCTCCACGCACAGCTCTCTCTGCGCACAGCTCTCTCTGCGCACATCTCTCTCACCGCACATCTCTCTCACCGCACATCTCTCTCACCGCACATCTCTCTCCGCGCACAGCTCTCTCTGCGCACAGCTCTCTCACCGCACATCTCTCTCACCGCACATCTCTCTCTGCGCACAGCTCTCTCTGCGCACAGCTCTCTCTGCGCACATCTCTCTCTGCGCACATCTCTCTCACCGCACATCTCTCTCACCGCACATCTCTCTCTGCGCACAGCTCTCTCTGCGCACAGCTCTCTCTGCGCACATCTCTCTCTGCGCACAGCTCTCTCACCGCACATCTCTCTCACCGCACATCTCTCTCACCGCACATCTCTCTCTGCGCACAGCTCTCTCTGCGCACAGCTCTCTCCGCGCACATCTCTCTCCCCGCACATCTCTCTCCGCGCACAGCTCTCTCTGCGCACAGCTCTCTCGCCGCACAACTCTCTCACAGTACAGCTCTCTCACCGCACATCTCTCTCTCTCTCTCTCTCTCTCTCTTTCTGCACAATACCCATGAACGCTGTCTTACAGTTGCAGGCAACTCATGATTTTTCCACACTGAGCTATTTTTATTTTGCTGCTGTTTTTGTTCCTTGTATTAACTTTTATTAATTTTCCCATCAGCCTCCTTCCTTATTTGAAAGGGAGGTGAACAAGGAAAAGGAGCTGTTGAAAGTGGTTGCAGAAAAGCATTCTCTGGTTTGGCCTGCCGGCTTGATGTATCTGTGGTTGTCGGCAAGGTTGCCTGGGAGCATTAGGCAGGTGGAATAAAAAAGGAAGGGGAATCTGTCGCTCTCTCCTCCAGTATTGATGCAGGCCTATGCTATTCCTGACCTCAGAGATTTTTAAGCAGTGTCAGCACATGTGATTTACAACAGCTTTGGTTTCAAAACCCACACGTTAATGAGTACAGCACCAAACAGAAGGGAAGAGAATTGACGAGGCTGCTTCCCTCATCTAACTTTCCCTGCGTTATCCGAATCCCCCTGATAGGTTTTACATCTTTCTCCCAATCAGGTCATTAGGCATTTGCTTTGAGCTGCTTATTTTTGTCGTTTCAACTGGAGATGCAAAGAAAAGCCCAAAATACGCACCATCAGGATTAAAGCAAGTTAAAGCATAGAGCTATAGAATGTTCCAGCACAGAAGGAGACCTTTCAGCCCATCGCGCTGTGCTGGCTCTTTGAAAGAGCCGTCTCATCAGTCGCACTCCTGCACCTTTCCCCATCGCCCTGCAATTTCTTTCTCCTCCCAGCATTTTCTAATTTCCTGTTATACATAAACCTCCTCCTTGGAACCTCTGTCCTTTTTTAAATTTCCCTCACCACCGTGCTGGTTTTCACCCTGTGCCCTCTCTTCGAAAGGCCTCTGGAACGTGGATGCCAAGAGGTTTGCTAAAAAAACAATTCCACATCCAGACCCATCAGATCAATGGAGAGGTGGTTGAAATGGCAAGGGCAAAAGGAACTTCCAAAAAGTGACACCCCAGAAAAGAGGGTGTCAGTATTTCGGCCATCTGACCGGGGCCTGAGAAGCTACAGAGATCTCTTCTGGAGGGCAAAGTGGAGGGCGGGTGAAAGAGGGGTCGAGCTAGGTATCGCTGGATGATGGACATCACAAAGCGGTTACAGGCAAGCGACATGGATGTATGAGGATGGCGCGAGGGTGAAACACCATGACAGCAGCTCCCCGGGTTCGAGAAGCCACAGCAGCGACAGGGAGGTTGGGGTGGAGTTCACTCTTTTTTTTTTGTAAAAATATACTTTATTCATAAAAAATCTTCAATCACATTCAAAACCATTTCAAAAACAACATTACAAGGGTACAATCCAGGTTAAACTTTTACAAAATGTATCACCAGGTGCATCAGTACAAACAATATTACAATCATTTACAGCCTTTCATTTTGATCTGTACAGCCCGAGGGGCTCTAAACAGTTCCCAGTCTCTCGGTGCGCTGTGGTAGAAAGGTCTTAGACAGCGACCCTTCCCCATTGCGCCTTTGCGGCAGCTGCCCCAAGCTTTAGTGCGTCCCTCAGCACGTAGTCCTGGACTTTGGATTGTGCCAGTCCGCAACAATCGGTCGGGGACAACTCTTTGTGCTGGAAGACCAACAAGTTTCGGGCAGACCAAAGCGCCTCTTTCACCGAGTTGATGATCCTCCAGCTGCAGTCGATGTTTGTCTCGGTGTGTGTCCCTGGGAACAGCCCGTAGAGCACAGAGTCCTGTGTCACAGAACTGCTCGGGATGAACCTCGACAGCAACCACTGCATCTCTCTCCAGACTTTCTTTGCAAAGGCACAATCCACAAGGAGGTGAACAACGGTCTCTTCCCCACCACAGCCACCTCGAGGGCAACGTGCAGAGGGGGTGAGACTCCTGGCGTGTAGGAAGGATCTGACGGGGAGGGCCTTTCTCACCACCAGCCAAGCTACGTCTTGGTGCTTGTTGGAAAGTTCTGGCGATGAGACATTCTGCCAAATGACTTTGACAGTCTGCTCGGGGAACCATCCCACAGGGTCCACCCTCTCCTTTTCCCTCAGGGCCTCTAGGATGTTACGTGCTGACCACTGCCTGATGGACTTGTGGTCAAAGGTGTTTTTCTGCATAAATTTTTCCACCAGGGACAGGTGGTACGGCACGGTCCAACTACTTGGAGCGTTCCGCGGCAGCGTGGCCAGACCCATCCTTCGCAACACCGGGGACAGGTAGAACCTCAGCACGCAGTGACACTTGGTGTTTGCGTACTGAGGGTCTACGCACCGCTTGATGCAGCCACACACAAAGGTGGCCATCAGTATGAGGGCGATGTTGGGCACGTTTTTTCCCCCTTTATCTAGAGGCTTGTACATCGCGTCCCTGCAGACACGATCCATTTTCGACCTCCAGATAAAGCGGAAGATGGCTCGAGTGATCGACATCGCGCAGGAGTGTGGAATGGGCCAGACCTGCGCCACGTACAGCAACAGCGAGAGTACCTCACACCTGATGACCAGGTTCTTACCCGCAATGGAGAGGGAGCGTCGCTCCCACATGCCCAGTTTCCTTTTCACCATAGCCACTCGCTCCTTCCAGTTTCTAACGCATGCCCCGGTCCCTCCGAACCATATCCCCAGCACCTTCAGGCCGTCAGCCCTGACAGTGAAGGGGACAAAGGATCGGTCAGCCCAGTTCCCAAAGAACATGGCCTCGCTCTTCCCACGATTTACCTTGGCTCCCGAGGCCAGTTCGAACTGGTCGCAGACGTGCATCAGTCTGCGCACCGACAGCGGATCCGAGCAGAAAACGGCGACGTCGTCCATGTACAGGGAGGCTTTTACCTGAGTGCCTCCACTGCCTGGGATCGTCACTCCTCTTATGCCCGGATCCTTCCTGATGGACTCGGCAAAGGGTTCTATGCAGCACACGAAAAGGACAGGCGAGAGAGGACAGCCCTGCCTGACTCCAGATTTAATCGGAAAGCTATCTGTTTCCCACCCATTGATTGAGACTGCGCTACTGATGTTAGTGTAGAGCAGTTGGATCCAATTTCGAATTCCCTCCCCAAAGCCCATTTTGGAGAGCACATCCCCCATGTAGGTGTGCGATATTCTGTCAAAGGCCTTCTCCTGATCCAAGCTGATGAGGCAGGTATCCACACCCCTGTCCTGTACATAGGCAATCGTATCCCTGAGCAGCGCCAGGCTGTCAGAGATCTTCCTGCCTGGCACAGAGCAGGTCTGGTCAGGGTGAATCACCAATTCCAGAGCGGATTTGACCCGATTGGCGATGACCTTGGACAGAATCTTATAGTCCATATTCAACAGTGAAATGGGTCGCCAATTTCTAATTTCCTCCCTTTCCCCCTTGTGCTTATAGATGAGGGTGATGATGCCTTTCCTCATGGATTCTGACATACTACCGGCCAGGAGCATACTCTCGTACACCCCTAGCAGGTCTGGGCCGATCAAGTCCCACAGAGCCGAATACAACTCCGCCGGCAAGCCGTCGCTTCCGGGAGTTTTACTCTTCTCGAAGGACTCGAGGGCCTTAGTCAGTTCGTCAGGAGTTAGCGGTTTGTCTAGGCTCTCCCGCGTACTGTGGTCTAAGACCTCCGTGATAGAGGACAGGAAGGACTGGGAGGCCGTGCTGTCCGTGGGCTTCACGTCATACAGTCCGGCATAAAAGGATTTGCTGATCCTCAGAATGTCGGACCGTGATGACTTTACTGAGCCGTCTTCTTCCTTCAGGCTGCTGATCACAGAGCGCTCTCTGTGTACCTTTTGGAAGAAGAAATGTGAGCACGTCTCATCCTGCTCCACGGAGCGGACTCTGGAACGGAAGATGATCTTGGAGGCCTCCGAGGCAAAGTGCGAGGCTTGCTGGCCCTTCACCTCTTGGAGCTCCTCCTTGACATCGACCCCCATCGACTGCAGCCGGAGCAGATTCTGCATCTTTTCCTGGAGTCGGGACATTTCCCTCTGTTCCTTTCTAGCTTTCTGGGTGCCTTTGCGGATGAAAAACCTCTTGATGCTTCCCTTGATCACTTCCCACCAGTGTGTCAGGGACTCTTATTTAGTTTCTCATTGAACTCTCTCTCTCTTTGTTACTTTTCTTCCTCACCTTCATTTATCTTTGTATATCCACCTCGCACTCCTTTTTATCTCCCTGTCTTTCCAGCCTCCACCTCATTTCTCTATTTTTCCTTTTTGTCTCTCTACATCTCAAACGCTCTCTTTTCCTATCTCCCTCTTTCGCTCTCTGTTATCCTCTAAGTTTCTCCCAGGTTTTACTCTTCCTGCCACACTCTGAATATTTTACTTTCCCTTGTCTCTGGCTGGCTGTACTGTTTCTCTCACTATCTTACTAACCCTTGTCGCTCTGTCTCTAGACACACTTACATTGCTACTTTGTTCCAAGCATGTTATCCCCAGAGCCTACAACCCTACAGAACCCACCTCCTTACTCTTCCTGTGGGCTATGGTCCTATAGTCTGCATGGTTGGCATTCAGAATTTGCCTTTAGTGGGACACGTGCCTGTGTTTGATGTGCAATCAAAATTCTCCCCATCTCTTTTTTTATCTGCCTCTCTTTCCACCTCTCTCAGGATATTTTCCCAATCCCATGTTTCTAGTGGGCAGCCATGTTCACAGGGAGTGCGATTTGAAGATTTTGACAATCCTCAGTTACCTGTTCCATCTCGATCTCTTTCTCTCTCTGTCTCTCTCTTTCTCTATCTCAATCTCTCTTCCGAGGAATAAGATGGACATGAGAATTTTTTTTCTCTTGGGTGTTGTTGGCCTATGAAGTTCTTTTTCCCAGAGAGCAGTGGAGGCTGAGTCATTAAATTTATTCAAGGCTGAGTTAGACAGGTTTCTGGCAGACAAGGGGGTCAAGGGTTATGGTGTGGCTGGGGTGGGGGGGGTGGTGGCAGACAGGAAAGTGGAGTTGAGACCACAACCAGATCAGCCATGACCTTGTTGAATGGTAAAGCAAGCTTGAGGGGCTGAATGGCCTACTCCTGCTCCTAAATCATGGTGTGCCACCCTTCTGCCGTCCTCACACATCCATGTAGCTTGCCTGTAACCGTTACGTGATGTCCATCATCCAGTGATGCCTAGCTCGACCTCTCTTTCTGCTGCCCTGTTCTCCTTTCCTATCTTCCTCAATCATTCTCTTCTTAATTCTCTGTAGCTCCTTTTTCTCTCTTTCTATGTCCATCTCTATTTCTCTTTCACTATCTCCTTTTATCTTTAACTCCCTCTCTCTTTATTTCTTTTTATGTCCATTGCTCTTTATTTCCCACTACCCTCTGCAATATCCCCATGTCTTCATTTTGTACCCATTTCCCTTTCTCCATCTCTCTCTCTTTCCCCTCCAAGAATTTACTATTCCCGGGTAAAAAAAATATTCTGCAAGGGTTTGGAAGTGGCAGATTTAGTTTTTTTTTTATTCATTCACAGGATGTGGGCTTCGCTGGCTGGGCCAGCATTTATTACCCATCCCTAGTGCCCTTGAGAAGGTGGTGTTGAGCTGCCTTCTTGAACCGCTGCAGCCCATGTGGTGTAGGTACACCCACAGTGCTGTTAGGGTGGGAGTTCCAGGATTTTGACCCAGCGACAGTGAAGGAACGGTGATATATTTCCAAGTCAGGATGGTGAGTGACTTGGAGGGGAACTTCCAGGTGGTGGTGTTCCCATCTGTCTGCTGCCCTTGTCCTTCTAGATGGTAGTGGTCGTAGGTTTGGAAGGTGCTGCCTGAGTAGCCTTGGTGAGTAGCCTGCAGTTCTCTCTGTGTGGTACAGATGTGTAAATTTGTAATTCAAATTGAGCAGGCAATGAACTTTGGTGGGCGTATGGTCGGTCAGTTTCAATGTAGCAACTCAATCCTTGATGAAGATTTAATTATTTGCCATTAAGGTGCTGATTTAACCCATTTAGTTTTTTTTTCCCTCAATGGGTTTCTGAATTTTTAAATTAAGTTTGCATTTTTTTCATTCTGTCATCAACAACTTCAATTTACATTTATGAAGCAGCTTTAATGTGGGAAACAAGACCAAGTGTTCTTTGTAAAGTGGAGGGAGGCACATGAAGAAAGGAGCGTGTGTATATAGCTCTTTACGGCCAGATAAGTATTTTTTTTTGAACTGCAGCCGCTGTTGTAGTGCGGGAAAAATGGCAGCCAATTTACACACAGCAAGATCCCATAAAAAAAACAACAATGCGATAAATGACTAGGTGGTATGTTTTAGTGATGCCTGTGAGGGATAAATTGGTCAGGGTACCAGAGGGAAGTACCCCAACCCCTGCTGCTCTCCTTAGAAATGATGCTGTGGGTTTGTTTACATCCCATGACCACACAAAGCATGTCGGACAGTAAAAAGAGCTGCTGGTCCACCCAACAAGTGCCAGAAAACTGAGTCATCTGGGGCATCATAATATATAGATTCCCCAACTCACACCACCCAAAAAAACATTTGATCGCCTTTCGATAAGGCTTTCTTTTTCTATATTTCTTTGAGGTAATCAGTCACTTAGTGACCAACCTGTCTGATAGCAGGCACACCAATCAATCAGCCTTCAGCAGAGTCTGGCAACTGCACTCTGAGAGTAAATATAAACTTTCCTATTGATTTGATTGCATGAATTATTCACATTCTTAATAACAAGTCACTGTGTCTCTGCTTAGATCTGGAGCACCAAGACTGTTTCATATTCTACATTGTAGGGCTGATCAATACAGTGCTGAGGAGATGGGAGCCCCCACTCTGTCGTGTTGTGTATCCCCGATTGTTCCACTTGCTCCTTCTCCTCCTCGTTCTCCTTTCTCATTCCCTCTTTCCGTGGGAGCCCATCGCTTTCTTCCGCCTCACTCAAGTCGTTCTGGAGGGTGCAAGAGCTGACCTCAGTGCCCGCCCCGCAGCCATTCCCACTCCCAGACCACAGCCCATTCCAAACCCATTCTCACCCAGCCCACAACCAATCCCAGAATCTCAGTCCACAGCCAATCCCATCAGCATGGGTTCCCCGGACAGTGAGTGGACCATGGGCCATGTTGTATCCTTCTGTGGACATTTCTGTACAGTGAGCAACTCCGGATAAACTCAAAACAGGGCTTGTGTTCAGTATGGATCAGAAACACACGCTGCCTTTAGAATGACTTTGTATTTCACGCAGATAATGAAAGGAGGGCAGCACAAACATCTAGCCCTAGATATTCATTAAAACCACCTTTTTTAAGATAGAAACAAGAATGTACAAGATGCAGTGTGTGCGCGTATTTATCATAGATTTTAGTTCTAGCCTCAAGGCAAACTGAGTCAGCATCCTCGATGACATTACATCTTGAGCATTCTCTCTATAAAATCAACCCTTGTATGACTCTGGGACCCTCTAGGTTGTCTTTGTTCTCCTCCCTACTGCTGAAGGCTCTGGCTCCCCAATGCTGGTCGTCTCCTTTTTCCTTCTCTGAACCTGGATAACAAGGACAGCTTGCGTTTATATTCAGCCTTTGCCACAGTAAAACATCCCAAGGTGCTCCATACAGGAATTCTGACAAAATTTTGACACTGAGCCACATAAGGAGATATTAGGATAGGTGGCAAAAGCCCAGTCAAAGAGGTAGGTTTAAAAGTCTGACTTAAAAGAGGAGAGGGAGATAAGAGTTGGAGAGGTTTAGGGAGGGAATTGCAGAGTTTAAGGCCTGGCGGACAATGGTGGAGCGCCCAAAATCGGGGATGTTCGAGGTGCCAGGATTGGAGGAAGGCTAAAATCTCGAGTTGTGGGGCTGGAGGAGGTTACAGAACTAAGGAGGGGAGTGGGAGGGGGAGAGGCCGTGGAGGGATTTGAACTGGAGGATGAGAATTTTTGAAACTCGAGGTATTGCTGAGCCAAAGCTAATGTAGATCAGCGAGCGCAGGGGAAGTAGGTGAATGGGACTTGGTATGAGTTAGGATAAGATCAGCAGAGTATTAGATTAAGAGAGGTGGAGGATGGGAGGCTATGCAGGAGAACACTGTAATAGTCGAATTAAGAGACAGAGATTATCTGTTGGTCATTCGATTGCCCAATCTCGCCTTCTCCCAACACTCGCTTTCCAATGGAGAGTCAGAGTCAATATGGCAGGCCACGGAGGCCATTTGGTCCATCGAGTCTATGCCAGCTACATTTAGAGCAATCCAGCGAGAAGGGCTCATTGGATAGCGATTAAGAGCTTGCATTTTTATCCTCCTCCCCCTTCTGCAACCTAGGGGCTCTGAGGTAAATTGTAGTGCCTTCTACTTGCATCCAGAAAAAGAAAAAAATTGCATTCCTATAGCGCCTTTCACGGCCACAGGAGATTCCAAAGCACTTTACAGCCAATGAAATACTTTTTGAAGTTTGGCGACTGTTGTAGGAAATGCAAAAACCAATTTGCACATGGCAAATCCCACAAATAATAATGAACAGATGATCTGTACTATTGGAACTCCAGAGACTTGAGCAGAAAAATCCAGGCTGGCAACCCAGTGCGGCACTGAGGGTGTGCTGCACTGTTGGAGGCTGTACTGAGGGAGTGCTGCACTGTTGGAGGCTGCACTGAGGGTGTGCTGCACTGTTGGAGGCTGTACTGAGGGAGTGCTGCACTGTTGGAGGCTGCACTGAGGGTGTGCTGCACTGTTGGAGGCTGCACTGAGGGTGTGCTGCACTGTTGGAGGCTGTACTGAGGGTGTGCTGCACAGTTGGAGGCTGTACTGAGGGTGTGCTGCACTGTTGGAGGCTGTACTGAGGGTGTGCTGCACTGTTGGAGGCTGTACTGAGGGTGTGCTGCACTGTTGGTGGCGGCACTGAGGGTGTGCTGCACTGTTGGAGGCTGCACTGAGGGTGTGCTGCACTGTTGGAGGCTGTACTGAGGGTGTGCTGCACTGTTGGTGGCGGCACTGAGGGTGTGCTGCACTGTTGGAGGCTGCACTGAGGGTGTGCTGCACTGTTGGAGGCTGTACTGAGGGTGTGCTGCACTGTTGGTGGCGGCACTGAGGGTGTGCTGCACTGTTGGAGGCTGCACTGAGGGTGTGCTGCACTGTTGGAGGCTGTACTGAGGGAGTGCTGCACTGTTGGAGGCTGCACTGAGGGTGTGCTGCACTGTTGGAGGCTGTACTGAGGGAGTGCTGCACTGTTGGAGGCTGTACTGAGGGAGTGCTGCACTGTTGGAGGCTGTACTGAGGGTGTGCTGCACTGTTGGAGGCTGCACTGAGGGTGTGCTGCACTGTTGGAGGCTGTACTGAGGGTGTGCTGCACTGTTGGAGGCTGCACTGAGGGTGTGCTGCACTGTTGGAGGCTGCACTGAGGGTGTGCTGCACTGTTGGAGGCTGCACTGAGGGTGTGCTGCACTGTTGGAGGCTGTAATGAGGGTGTGCTGCACTGTTGGAGGCTGTACTGAGGGTGTGCTGCACTGTTGGAGGCTGCACTGTTGGAGGCTGTACTGAGGGTGTGCTGCACTGTTGGAGGCTGCACTGAGGGTGTGCTGCACTGTTGGAGGCTGCACTGAGGGTGTGCTGCACTGTTGGAGGCTGCACTGAGGGTGTGCTGCACTGTTGGAGGCGGCACTGAGGGTGTGCTGCACTGTTGGAGGCTGTACTGAGGGTGTGCTGCACTGTTGAAGGCTGCACTGAGGGTGTGCTGCACTGTTGGAGGCTGCACTGAGGGTGTGCTGCACTGTTGAAGGCTGCACTGAGGGTGTGCTGCACTGTTGGAGGCTGCACTGAGGGTGTGCTGCACTGTTGGAGGCTGTACTGAGGGTGTGCTGCACTGTTGAAGGCTGCACTGAGGGTGTGCTGCACTGTTGGAGGGAGGTGTTATGAGGCTTCATGCGCCCGCTCTGGCAGATTTAAAAGATCCCTTGGCCATTGATTCTGAAGAAGAGCAGGCAAGTTGTCCCTAGTCTCTTTGCTAATATTTATCCCTCAACCAACATTATTAAAAAAGCAGATTAACTGGCCATTATCTTATTGTTTGTGCATGGTTGCTGCCTGCAAATTAGCTGTCACATTTACAACAGCAAACACTATCAAAATATTCCACTGTGTGAGAAGCTTTGGGACATCCTGGGGATGCGAAAGGCATTATTCTTCTTTGTTTAAAAACATAACTAAAGATTTTGAATATTATTTAGTATAGATCCAGTTACTAAGGATGCTTCTTCTTTATCTGATGCCATGAAACCGATAGACTATCTGGTCACTTATCACATCACTGTTTACGGAATCTTGCCATGCACAAATTGGCTATTTTTCTAACATTATAACAGTGACTACACTTCTAAAGCACTTCCTTTGCTGTAAAGCACTTTGGTACATTTTGAAGTTGCTATAACATGCATTATGATCAATATAAGTTTTTGGATACACACGGTCGTGTTGCTTTAGCCCTTAGTGTTACAGCTGGTCTTCATGAGCTGAGCTCTTCCTGTCCTAATGAAAATGATGTCAATTGATCAGCTAAAGGTAGGAACCTATTCCTAAAGGAAGCTCACAGATACTTTGACAAGGGCCAGTCAATCCTTTCATAACTGTTTATTGAAAAGGGTTAACTCCAGTTAACTCCAGGAGGATTGGGGAGTCGTTTGGAGCTGCCATTCTCCAGTCCTTGTCCAAAGCAGCCATCAGCGTTCTAACATTGGCCTGCACCGTGTATACATTACAGAGCCAGCCGTGGCTCGGTGTCTCCCTCCCCTGAGTTAGGAGGAGGCGGGTTCAAATCCAACTCCAGAGACTTGTGAACCCCTATTCCAGCTGACATTCCCGGTGCAGTACTGAGAGAGTGCAGCACTGTCAGTGCCATCTTTCGGATGAGACATTAGAAAAGGGAATTGGAAAAGCACCTGAAGAGGAAAAGTTTGCAGGTTTACAGAGAAAACGCCGGAGGATGAGAGCAGCTGAGTTACTCTCGCAGAGAGCTGGCATTGACACAACGGGCCAAATGGCCTTTTTCTGTGCTGTAACCGTCCTGCGCTCTATAAACCAAATGCCCATCTGCTTGATCAGGCAGATAAAAGTTGTCCCATGGACACTATTTCAAAGAACAGTGGAAGCTCTCTCCAGTGTCCAGGGGCCAATATGTATCCCTCAACCAAGATCACTAAAATAGATTTATCTTTTACTACTTCAGGAGATCACATTGCCTGTGTTGATGTTAACTGGTAAATTGCTGACCTTTAGAAGATGCAATCTCTGCCGCAGCCTGAAGATTAATAGAGAGCCCTCAGCACATTTCACACCCGCTCCCAAATCACCCTCGCACCTCCCTGTAATAAGGAGGGCAAAGGAGGGAGAATACAAGGATTGAACGAAACTCAAAATTGAACGACAATGACTCGTTACATAAATGTTCCTTTTGAAAGAGCTTGGAGCCGGGAATTGCCATCTGTTTGGCAGAACAAGAAACACAATGTGTGATAACAAACCAGTGAGCTGCTCAGTAATGGAGTTGTGAAGACTTGGGTGAATTTGTGCTTTGGCTCATGAGGATTAGTGTCTATACCGTAATTGGGGGGGGAATAGAAGGTCGGCCATTTAGACTGAGGTGAGGAGTAATCTCTTCACTCAGATGGTGGTGGAATTTGGAACTGGCTGTCCCAGAGGGCTGAGGGGGCTCAGTTGCTAAGTGTATTCAAGACAGAAATCGATGGATTTTTAATCTCTCATTGAAACAAGGAGCTTGGGGATCAGGCAGGAAATGGACTTGAGGTAGAAGATCATCCATGATCTTATTGAATGGCACAGCAGGCTCGAGGGGCCAAATGGCCTCTTCCTGCTCCCAATTTTTTTATGTTCTTATGTTTTGATTTTTGGCAAGGGATTTTTAGCATCATGCTGTTTCGTGTGATGATGAAAGCATTCCGAATAGACATTGAACCTAGGATCATCCTCCTTAACACCACACCAGGCAGTGTGTTAAGGCATCTGTACTAAGAAAGAACAATTTAATCTCCTTACAAGAAGAGGTTTCAATGAGCACTGGAACTCCCTCCCTAACAGCACTGTGGGTGTACCTACACCACAGGGACTGCAGTGGTTCAAGAAGGCAGCTCACCACCACCTTCTCGAGGGCAATTAGGGATGGGCAATAAATGCTGGCCCAGCCAGCGACGCCCACATCCCATGAATGAGTGAAAAAGAACTTGCCTGTATCACTGGTTTTGCCCATCTCCACCTTGTCAATTCATCTGCTGCTGAAATTCTCACCGATGTCGTTGTTACCTCCAGACCTGACTATTCCAGTGCTGTCCTGGTAAGCATTCCATCCTCTGTTAACTTGAGCTCATCCAAAACTCTGTTGTCTGTAGCCTAACTCACATCATGTCCCGTTCACCCATCGCACTTTGTGCTCACTGGCCTACGTTGGTTCCCGGTCCGGCGACGCCTCAATTTTAAAATTCCCACCCTTATCTTAAAATCCTTTCTATTGCCTCACCCTTCACTATCCCTGTAAACTTCTTCCATAGGCACTATATAAATGGCAATTGTTGCTCCTGTTTCAAACATACAGACAACCTCTCGCTGAAAATGAGGTGAGATTTTTTTTTATTGCATTAAAAACAATGGAGCTACCCTGGCTGGAAGAGCTCCTTGTCCCTGCAAGAGCCATCAAACAGGCTCATCAACAATGACTTGCATTTATTTAGCACCGTTAACATAGTAAAAAGTTCCAAAGTGCTTCACAGGAGCCTTATCAAACAGAAGGTAACACCGAGCCATCTAAGGAGATATTAGGAGAGATAATCAAAAGCTTGGTCAAAGACGAAGGCTTTAATGATTGCCTTAAAGGTGGAGAGGGAGGCGGAGGGGTTTAGGGAGAGAATTCTAGAGCTTAGGGCCCACGCAACTTGTAGGCACGTGCGCCGGTAGTGGAGTGACGGAGTTCGGGGGATGCGGAAGATGTCAGAATTGGAGCAGCGCAGAGATCTCGGAGGGCAGTGAGACTGGAAGAGGTTACAGAGAAAGGGAGAGGTGCAGTGAGAATGTCGAGTTCATAGGACACTCCCGCCATCCCGGGAACAAGTCTGATGAACCTTTGTTGCCCTCCCTGTATGGCAATAATTTCTCTCCTAAGGTAAGGCTACCAAAATGGCACTCAATACTCCAGGTGCGGTTCATTCAGGGTTCTATACAACTGAAGGAAAACTTCCACTACTCCTGTACTCAAATTCCCTTGCTATAAAGGCTAACATACCATTAGCCTTCCTAATTGCTTGCTGCACCTGCATTTTAGTCTTCAGTGACTTATTGACGAGGACACCCAGGTCCCGTTGTACATCTACACTTTCTAATCTCTCACCATTTAGGAAATACTCTCCGCATCTGTTCCTCTGACCAAAGTGGATAACCTCACATTTTTCCACATTGCGGTACCCCGCTAGTCACAGTCTGCCAACACGAGAATGACCCGTTTATTCCTACTCTCTGTCTTCTGCCCGTTAACTAATCCTTCATCCATGCCAGTATATTACCTCCTATTCCATGTGCTTTAATTTTGCTAACCAACCTCCTGTAGGGGGAACTTTATCAAAAGCCTTCTGAAAATTCAAGTATACTATATCCACCTTGATCAATCCTCAAAAAACCCAACAGGTTTGCCAAACATGATTTCCCATTCATAAATCCATGCTGACTATGCCCAATCAGATCACTATTGTCTAAATATCCATTTATCACATCTTGTATAACAGGTTCCAGCATTTTCCCTACGACTGATGGAAAGCTAACAGGTCTGTAGTTCCCCTTTTTCTCTCTCCCTCCCTTCTTAAATATTGGGGTGACATTTGACAGGAACCATTCCAAAATCTTTAGAAATTTTGGAAGATGATCACCAGTGCATCCACTATCTCCATTTCAACACCAATGATCTAAAACTTGGTGTGCAGGGGACAACTTCAAAGTTTGCGGAGGATAGAAAGCTTGGGGGTGTTGTGAACTGCGGGGAGGATGATGTGGAACTTCAAGAGGACATAGACAAGTTGGTGGAGTGGGCAGATAGGTGGCAGATGAAGTTCAATGTGGAGAAGTGTGGGGTGATGCATTTTGGTAGGAAGAACATGGACAGACAATATAAAATAAGGGAGTTTTGAAGGGGGTGCAGGAGCAGAGAGACCTGGATGTATATGTGCGTAGATCATTGAAGGTGGCAGGACAGGTGGAGAGAGCAGTTAATAAAGCATATAGTATCCTGGGCTTTATTAATAAGGGTTTAGAGTACAAGAGCAGGGAGGTTATGCTGAATTTAGATAAGACCCTTGTTAGACCTCAGCTGGAGCGTTGTGTACAGTTCTGGGCACCACATTATAGGAAGGATGTGAACACATTGGAGAGAGTGCAGAAGAGGTTTATAAGAGTGGTTCCAGGGATGAGAAACTTCAGCTATGAGGATAGATTGGAGAAGTTGGGTTGTTCTCCTTGGAGAGAAGAAGGCTAAGGAGAGATTTGTTAGAGATGTTCAAAATCATGAGGGGGCTGGACAGAGTAGATAGGGAGAAGATGTTCCCGCTCATAAAAGTATCAACTACGAGAGGGCACAGATTTAAAGTGATTTACAAAAGAAGCAAATGTGACGTGAGAAAAAACTTTTTTCACACAACGAGTGGTTCAGGTCTGGAATACACTGCCTGGAAGTGTGGTGGAGGAAGTTTCAATTGAGGCATTCAAGAGGGCATTAGATGATTATTTGAATAAAAACAATGTGCAGGGGTATGGGGAAAAGGCAAGGCCATGGCACTAGGTCACAATGCTCAATTGGCGAGCCGGTGCAGACACGATGGGCCAAATGGCCTCCTTCTGTGCCATTAAGATTCTGTGATTCTGTGATGTAGAATATTAGGTCCCGGGGGCTTCAATTTCAGTCCCATTAATTTCTCCAATACAACCCCCTGACTTATACTAATTTCTTTCAATTCCTCATTCTCCCTAGACTCTTGGATCTCTAATTCTGGGAGATTCCTTGTATCTTCCTCATTGGACCATGTAATTATCAATGTGATTAGTATACCAGGGAAATGAACTAAAACACACATACTGATGCTCATGATGCTTTATTCATCTCTCTGCACTGGTCTGCTCTCTCTCTCACTGTTTTTCTATAATTATGACATTTGCTCATGTGGGCTAGAGAATAACACTTAAAAACAGCATCATTTGTTGTTGGGCTTAGCCTGATGGATTAAGAGTTTAAGATTTGAGAGGTTGATTTATAAGGCTTGCATGTCCTCTCAGAAAAGTCACCTCAACCATGACTCAGTGGGTGGCCGTCCTGCCCTGTGTCATAAGTTTCCAGGTTCAAACCCCACTCCAGGGCATCAGCACCAAAATCGAGGCTGTTATCCTACTGCAGTACTGAGGGATGCTGCACGGTCAGGGGTGCTGTCTTCCAGATGAGACATTAAACTGAAGCCCCATACGAAAGATCCCATGGCATTAATTCAAAGAAGAGCAGGGGAGTTCTCTCCGGTGACCTGACCAATATCTATCCTTCAATCTGATTTGGTTGGCAAGTTAACTCAGCACCCATTTCTCCCGTCGTGTAAACAGTTGTGGCTGTTTGAAATTTGGCATTCTTGCATTTGTCCCGATGAGCGCAAGATGAAAAGCTTCAGCAACGTGCCTCTCTTTTCAGCAATATTCCAAGTACTGTACGAGCAAGCGACATTCGAGAATAAGTGTTAGCCCCTCGTTGGCATGGATGAGTGGCCTAAATGCCTAGTCAAGGCAGCCTGAAAATCGCACAAGTCCAGTCAGGGCATAACGATGAATCTGTTTCCAACGCCTGCAATGGTCTTAAGATTGATCCTCACCCCCTTTCAAAAACTGTTTTGCCGGAACCATACTGTTTGCCGCTGAAACAGGAAGCAAATGGACGTAAAATATGGAGGGGGGAGGTGATGAAGAAACTGTTGACCACAGCGCTTTTTGACTAATTGCATGGAACCAGTGTTTATTTAGCAGGGCAGGGGTTAAATCAGTAACTGGCATCGTTAAATAGTGAGAAATGGAAGTGCTGCAGCATCGTACTGTAAATACTTTATTACCTCAGTTAAGTTTAGCACCTGCCATTCTGTCTTTTTTATGGATTCATAAATGTCCTCAGGATATTGCATGCATTGGATAAAAAATAGAAAGTGGTTTTAATTATCCGTTGTGGGCCTAATTCATGCAAGTTTACAGCGGGTAAGATAGCATTTATGTTATATGTGGTGTGCGGCCTTTACTTAATTCAGCAGGCCCGACAATTTATGTTTTTCATTTTCTGTTAACAGCCCCTTCAGGAGGGCGACACTTTCCTCAGAATGTGCCTGGAATATTACTCCAGTTTTAGAGAGAGAAAAAAAATGTCACATAAAATAAAAGCGTTTTACATCGAATCCAGTCCATGATTTATCTCTGTAATTAGATTCTTCGAGGAGTGGCTCAGTGAGGTGTCAGGATCTTTATTTTTTTCTTCTCTCTCCAGTCCTGATTTCTCAGCTTTCGCACCCTCGCAAGCCTGCCTTCTGTCGGGGGTGCAGTCCCATTGGCTGCGCATGATCCTCCTATTCGACTGTGGAAGCGCACTCTCTACCAACCCCCCAGCCTACGTCCTCCCGTATGGCTGTGGGGAAGGAAGGGAACAAGAAAATGCCAGAAAAACCAGAGAACGGAAACGCAGTGGCAGCATACAAATATCTCTTGCCTGTTTTAAATTCATCTTTCAGGTGAGATGTTTATCTCAGGCCCTGCTTGTTCCGGGCAGGTGTTAAAGACTTAGGGTCACTGTTAGGGGAAGAGCAGGGGAGATCTCCTTGGTGCTTTGGGACCAATATTCCTCCCTCAATCTTTACTGTGTGAAATACAGCTTAGCCTGGCACTCGTGCCTTCACCGGGCGTGGGATCCTGCTGTGCTCAAAACATTCGACTATATAAAGTATGTAAAATCTTTATGAGAGAAGTGATAAAGTACTACATAATGACAACAACTTGCTTTAATATAGGGTCTTTAGCATAGTAAAACGTCCCAAGGTGTTTCACATCAGTGATTATCAAAATAAAATATGACAGCGGCCCACAAAAGGAGATACTAGATCAGGTGACCAGCAGCTTGGTCAAAGAAGTAGGTTTTAAGGAGTAACTTAAAGGAGCTGAGAGAGGTAGCGAAACAGAGCTTTGAAGAAGGAACTTCAGAGTTCAGGGATAAAAACAAAAAACTACTGCGGATGCTGGAAATCCAAAACAAAAACAGAATTACCTGGAAAAACTCAGCAGGCCTGGCAGCATCGGTGGAGAAGAAAATAGTTGACGTTTAAGGGTCATGAGGACTCGAAACGTCAACTCTTTTCTTCTCCGCCGATGCTGCCAGACCTGCTGAGTTTTTCCAGGTAATTCTGTCAGACTTCAGGGCCCCGGCAGCTGAAGGCATAACCACCAACAGTGAAGCCATTATAATAACGAAGGCTCAAGAGGCCAGAATTAGAGGACTGCAGAGATCACCGAGGGTGGTGGATTTGTAGGAGGTTGCAGAAAAGGGAGGAGCAAATATGGAGGGAATTGAATGCAAAGACGAGAATTTTATAATCGCGTTCTCATGGGCTTGGCAATGACTTTAAGGACTTGCAGCCACAATTCTTTCCCCTCAACTTCATTAGCTGGGCCAAGCAATTCTCATTATCAATACACAAAGCTGTTAGTCTCTCGAGACTGTTTACACTCAACCTTCACCAGTTGACTATCTTGTGTTTGCTGTGTCTTGTTTCCCAACTCCCACAGTCTATTAAAGTTACTCAAGAGATTATCAGAGAATGCTTCAGTGATCAATCAGTAATTCAGTACTTGCTTTGCAAACGTTTATCAGTCAAGAGGAAGAGGTAAACATTTGCCTTGTCAAAGGTGATGGTGATTGGTCTTTTCGGAGTGGTTGGCATGTGTTCCCAAGCGAACATACTGGGCTCTTTTACAACAAGCCCAGTTGACTTATCGTCTCTGGGTTGTAGACCCACTGTCAGGGAGACCCTGTAGCGCCTGAGACTAAGGAATCTTACAGGGGAGGGGAACAGGATTTTACAAGTTTAGCAAGAATCTCCTCCTTGAATAGCATCTGTAAATATATAGAGAGAACAAAGAAAATCTTGCATTTCTATAGCACCTTTCATCACCCTCGGGTGTCCCAAAGCACATTACAGCCAATGAAGCTTTATTCTTTTGAAACTTACTCACTGTTGTCATGTAGGAAAGGCAAGCGGCCAATCTGCACACAGCAAGCTCCCACACACAACAATGTGATAATTACCAGATAATCTGTGGATGATGGCAATCTGGAATAAGAGCAGAAAATGCTCCCAAACCCTCAGCAGGTCAGACAGTGTCTGTAGAGAGAGAAATAGGGTTGATGTTTTCCTGAGCTGAAATGTTAACTCGTAGCCACCTCTGTGACATCGCCCGACTCTGCCCTGCCTCAGCTTCTCTGCTGCTGAAACCCTCATCCGTTCCTTTGTTACCACTAGACTTGACTATTCTAACGCACTCCTGGCTCACATCCCACATTCTACCCTACGTAACCCGAGGTCATCCAAAACTCTGCTGCCCTAGACTTGACTCGCACCGAGTCCCATTCCCCTATCACTGCTGTGCTCACTGACCTACACTGGCTCCTGGTCAAGCAACGCTTCGGCTTTAAAATTCCCGTCCTTGTCTTCAAATCGCTCCAAGGCCTTTCCCCTCCCTATCTCTGCAATCGCCTCCAGGGCCCCACAACCCACATAGTTGCGGCTCTGTGAGTAGCACTCTTGCCTCTTGAGTCCCTCGTCAGCAACTTGAAGACTAGGGGGAGGATGTTCCCTTTGCTGGGCAGGCGCAGCGGGTGAGCCCGGGAGCGGCCGAGCAATGATCCACTGCCCACGATCAGGCTCCGACTGCGAATCGCGCGCTGAAACGCTCAGCGCTGCCTGGGTGGAGGGGGGTGGAGGGGGTGGGGGTGGTGGGAGGGCGAGCGGGCAAGTCAGCGCAGGCGGGCGGGTGCGCTCAGCGAGAGCTCCCCGAAGGCATAGAGCTGCCTCAGGGAGCTGGAGATTTTCCACTTTTAAAAATAACTTTTTTTTTTAAAGAAAGGAAAACACGTCCCCTCGTGTGACTCTGTCGCATGAGCAGGGACACGCGAAAGTGAGTTCTGGAAACTTTTATTTTATTTTTTAGTTGATATCGGAAACCTCATCCCGCCCACGGATGTGGCTTCCTCAAAAATCGCAAGGCTGCTCGGTCTGTTCACCCGTCCGCCGACCGTAAGGTTGGACGGGCAGGGAAGAATTCAAATTTAATTAGTTTATTAATGGGCTTAACAGCTCATTTAATTGTCGGCGGGTGCACAGATGACACTCGCGCGCTCCCGCCAACTGAAATATCGGGCGAGTGCGTGATGACGTCGGGATGCTCGCCCAGCGTCATCACGTGCTATTTCACGCTCGCGCGTGCTGGGCCTAAATCTCGGCTGACACACCCAGTGGAGGCCGGAGGGAGTGCTGCATTGTCAGGGGCGCCTTTCAGGTGAGACGTTAATACCCGAAGCAGCCCTGTCTGCCCCCTCAGGTCAGGGTAAAAGACCCCCCCGCCACCATTTGAGAAAGAGCAGGGGAATTCTCCCCAGTGCCCTGGACAACGTCTATTGTTCAACCAACATCATTAAACAAAACAATGATCTGGCCATAGGTAAAAGCAAAAAACCGGGGATGCTGGAAATCCAAAACAAAAACAAAAATACCTGGAAAAACTCAGCAGGTCTGGCAGCATCTGCGGAGAGGAATACAGTTAACGTTTCGAGTCCGTATGACTCTTCAACAGAACTAAAGAAAAATAGAAAAGAGGTGAAATATAAGCTGGTTTAAGGAGGGGTGGGACAGGTAGAGCTGGATAGAGAGCCAGTGATAGGTGGAGATAACCAAAATATGTCACAGACAAAAGGACAAAGAGGTGTTGAAGGTGGTGATATTATCTAAGGAATGTGCTAATAGGTGACATTAAGGGTAGAAAGCAGGATGAGCAAGGTACAGATAGCCCTAGTGGGGGTGGGGGGAAGGAATCGAAATAGGCTAAAAGGTAGAGATAAAACAATGGATGGAAATACATTTAAAAATAATGGAAATAGGTGGGAAAAGAAAAATCTATATAAATTATTGGAAAAAAGGGGGATCGGAAAGGAGGTGAGGATGGAGGAGAGAGTTCATGATCTGGCCATGATCACATTGCTGTTTGTGGGAGCTTGCTGTGCGTGCATTGACTGCTGTGTTTCCTACATGACAACAGAACCTTCAAGAGGTGCTTTATTAGCTGTAAAGCATTTTAGGACATCCTGAGTCTATGAAAGGCACCGCACAAATGCAGGATCCCCTTTGCTTTACCCATCAAGTGGTGCCATGGGAAATTTAGTGGCCCTTCCCTGGAACAGGGACCATTGAGGAGAGAAGATGGAAAAAAAAAAGATAGACTTGCATTTATATAATGTTTTTCACAACCAAAGCACACCTCAAAGTGCTTTGGAGCCAATTACGTATTTTCTGGAAGTGTACCCACTGTTGTAATGTAGGAAACTCAGCCAATTTGCGCATAGCAAGCTCCCACAAACAGCGCTGTGATGATGACCAGATAATCTGTTTTTTTGTGTGTTTTTATTCATTCATGGGATGTGGCTTGGCCAGCATTTATTGCCCATCCCTAATTGCCCTTGAGAAGGTGGTGGTGAGTTGCCTTCTTGAGCCGCTGCAGTCCATGTGGTGTAGGTACACCCACCATGCTGTTAGGGAGGGAGTTGCAGGATTTTGACCTGTTGAGTGAGGGATAAATATTGGCCAGCACACGGGGAGAACACCCCTGCTCTTCTTCAAAATTGCACCAAGGGGTCTCTAAGATCCACCTGAGCAGACACATAGGGCCTCGGTTTGGCGTCTCATTAGAAGGACAGAACCACCAACAGTGCGGCACTCCCCTCAGCATTGCACTGATTGGCCTTGATTTTTGTGCTTAAGCCCTGAAGTAGAAGAAACATAGAAACTAGGAGCAGGAGTAGGCCATTCAGCCCTTCGAGCCTGCTCCACCATTCATTATGATCATGGCTGATCATCCAACTCAATAGCCTGCTCCCGCTTTCTCCCCATACCCTTTGATCCCTTTCGCCCCAAGAGCTATATCTAACTCCTTCTTGAAAACATACAATGTTTTGGTCTCAACTACTTTCTGTGGTAACGAATTCCACAGGCTCACCACTCTCTGGGTGAAGAAATTTCTCCTCATCTCAGTCCTAAATGGTCTACCCCTTATCCTCAGACTGTGACCCCTGGTTCTAGACTCCCCCACCATTGGGAACATCCTTCCTGCATCTACCCTGTCTAGTCCTGTTAGAATTTTATAGGTTTCTATGAGATCCCCCCTCATTCTTCTGAACTCCAGTGAATATAATCCTAACCGACACAATCTCTCCTCATATGTCAGTCCCGCCATCCCAGGGATCAGTCGGATTCCGCAGGGTTCGATGGAAATGGGGTTGAGGGGTGCAGTGGGTGGAGGTGGCGGTGTGTGTGTGGACATTGTTTGCTCCTTTCCTTCTCCCTGTTTTTTGGAAAATTTAAGTCGGGATCACATTCTGTGGGGCGATACAATTAAGGGGAGGGGGCAGGCAAGGACACACATTAGTGTTTGAGCTGCCTGGAATATTGGCCATTAGCTGGAGTTTGTAATTTAGAAGTGCTGATAATGTTCTTCCTGCCTGCAGCCAGGCAGCCCGTCTATAATCCTGTCCACTGTAGTATTAGAAACAGCTGCAATGTGCTATTTCCAGCTCCTGATTATTACTGTACTTCTTAATTAAGAGGAAGCTGTTCCCTCGCAAGTGACTTTCCCATTGTGTATATGTTGAGGAGTTCTTGGCAAGGTTACAGTGAGCAAGAGGGGCGGAGACTCTTGCTTGGGCTTTTATTGTCTGTAATTTTCCTCATTTTGTTTTCTGCTTTTCATTTACATTTCGCACCATGCATTGCAGGGACGATTCAGAGTTCAACTGAATTCGGAGAGGACTGAAAATGGGTCCGTTCCCTCTCCTAATTATTTCCCTTTGTTCCAACTGGGTGAGATTCAGAATGTGTGTCTGTGTGTGTGTGTGTGTGTGTGTGCGACGGTGCCAGGCCCTGTGTGCAGGAGTGTCAAACCCTGTGGCCAGAGTTCTCCCAGCCCCTTGACGACGGAGGGTGGGAGTTGGGGATTGAGAGGGAGGTCGGGGGAGCTGGGGGTGTAGTGGAAGCAGGAATATAACGGGGGTGGACCATGTCGGCAGGAACTGGGCAGCATGTTTTGCACATTTGAGACCCAAATCAATGGTGATTTTTCAGGTTGACTGGCTCTTTGCCACTGGCAGAGAGGCCCTCCCATCGAGTGCAGAGGCCACCAGCTTCATGGAGCTGGAGGCTCCCAAAGAGGGGGCCGTGGCCAGGAATGGACATTCTGCAGGAGTTTCTGCTCTGGTCCAATCAGGGGCTACCGGCTTTTGCCCTCTGATATATATTTACTTACACCCCTTCAAGGCCATCTCTGTGTTTAGGATCCCTTGACCTGCCTCAGTAGCAACCACCTCTCCTGCTGTGTGTGTTGTGTATGTGTGTGTGTGTGTGTGTGTTGTGTATGTTTGTGTGTGTTGTGTATGTTTGTGTGTGTTGTGTGTGTGTGTGTTGTGTGTGTGTGTGTTGTGTGTGTGTGTGTGTTGTGTATATGTGTGTGTGTGTATGTGTATGTGTGTGTGTGTGTGTTGTGTATGTGTGTGTGTTGTGTGTGTGTGTGTTGTGTGTGTGTGTGTTGTGTATATGTGTGTGTTGCGTGTGTGTGTTGTGTATATGTGTGCATGTGGTGTGTGTGTTGTGTATGTGTGTGTTGTGTATATGTGTGTTGTGTGTGTGTGTATTTCCATGTGTGTGTGTACATTTGTGTATGTGCGTTGTGTGTGTATACATGCACATGCTTGTGCGTGTGTTTGTTTGTATATACATGTGTGTGTGTATTTGTGTGTGCTGCCCAGCCTTGGGTTAAAGGGGAATATTATTTGGTATCCTGCGCTGGGTGCTGGACAACATTGAGTAAGGACACAGTTGGATTGGATGCTCAGTTCCCACACTTACGTTTAAACAGTGCCACTTGGATGAGGTGCTCGAGGGCAGATGCGTCCTGTGGAGCTACAGCTCAGTTTAGAGTCAGTGCTATCAGGTGGTTCATCCTCAATTTACATACATATATTGTGGGCAGATGTTGTGCCAATTAATGGGCAAGGCTACACCTCCCAGCTGTTGACAGGAAGCAGAAGGACGAGATGGCATTTCCAGCTCTTCCCTCTGTCTTTTTCTGCTCACAGGTCTGTGAAGTGTCTGGGAATGTCTTTCTGTATGAAGACTATTTATATGACAGTGTGCATTCATGGTCTCCATATTACAAAAAGCACATAGAGACACGGGAAAGTGCAAAGAAAGGTTTACAAGGACAATACCAAAACAGAGGGGTTATACCTATTCACAAAGGCTGAACAAGCCTGGGATCTTCTTTCTAGAAAAAAAGAAGACAGGGGTGACCTGATGAAGCTCTTTAAAGTTATGAAGAGGCCAATAGGATAGATGTGGAGAAAATGTTTCCACTTGTGGGGGCATCGAGAAAATCAGGGCAATAACTATATTTTCGTCACTACCAGATCAATCAGGAATTTAGGTGGGAATGTAGAATTTGCTACCTCAGGGAGTGGTTGAGGTGAATAGCATTTAAGAGGAAGCTAGATAAACACACGAGGGAGAAAGGAAAGAAGGATATGTTGATAGGCTAAGATGACGTGGAGCGGGAGAAGCATAAACACCAGCTTGGACCAGTTGGGCTGAATTGCCTGTTTCTGTGCAGTAATATTTTATAGAATTCTATAGTTGGATAGTGCAGAAGTTGGTAGAATGAGCAGACAAGTGACAGATGAAACTCAATACGGAGAAGTGTGCAGTGATTTACTTTGGGAGGAAGAACACAGAATCGAGATAATGTAAATTAAAGGGTATAATTCTAAAGGGTGTGCAGGAACAGAGGGATCTAGATTATCTGTGCATAAATCATTGATGGTGACAGGACAGGTTGAGACTGCAGTTAATAAAGCATACAGGATCCGGGGTTTCATTAATAGGGGCACAGAGTACAAGAGAAAGAAGGTTATGTATAAAACACTAGTTTGGCCTTGACTGGGGTGTTATGTCTAGTTCTGGATGCAACACCTCAGGAAAGATGTGATAACATTAGGTAGAGTGCAAAAACTGTTCATGAGAATGGTTCCAGGGATCAGGAACTTCAGCTACATAGATAGATAGATTGGAGGAGTTGAGATGGTTTTCCTTGGAGAAGAGAAGGTTGAGAGGAGACTTGATAGAGGCTTTCAAAATCATGAGGGGGTCTGGACAGAGTAGATAGAGAAAAACTGTTCCCACTGGTGGAATGATCGAGAATGAGAGGCCACAGATTGAAGGTAATTGGTAAAAGAAGCAGTGGAGACATGAGGAGAAACATTTTCACACAGTGAGTGGTTAGGATCTGGAATGCGTTGCCTGAGAGTGTGGTGGAGGCAGGTTCAACTGAGGCGTTCGAGAAGGAATTGGATTATTATCTGAAAAGGAAGAATGTGCAGGGTTACGGGGAGAAGGCGGGGGAAAGGCACTGAATTGCTCCAAAGGAGAACTGGCTGAATGGCCTCCTCCTGTGCCCCTTAACAATTCTGTGGTTCTATGTAATATGAATGCATGTTGTTATTTCTGCTGGTGATATCGGTAATTATGATGATAAGGATGAAGATGATGTTATAGTTGCTCGGTCTGCCAATGACCCCATGACCAATGGAGCTTCTCGTGTTTGGATCTGGGGTTTATAGTGTCCTTGGCTTCCCTGTATCTCAGAGGCACACTCTGTATCAATAGCTACTGCTGCAGTTGCAAACAGGATTACCAGCCCTGAATAGGCCCTGTGTGAAGAGTAGCATTGAAACACTCTGTTGGCACAAAGTTCAAGTTTTAAAAAGTCATTGACACGGTGTCAACTCGGGTTCTCTCCAGTGGATTTAGCACCCTCCGCTAAATAACAAACACAATGGAATTCCTCAGAGTGGCACGGGGGAGGAAATGGCACTTCAGAACTCTATGGCCACAACAAAACTTACCTTCAAAAAAGATTATTGTAAGAATATGTTTAACAGAGGCAAATGGATTGGATTCATGTGAGTGCATTTAGCCTTTTATATTTGACAGCCGCCTCCACAGGCATGGAATTACGCAGAATTTACAGCACAGAAACAGGCCATTCGGCCCACCTGGTCTATGTTTGTGTTTATGAATCCTTCTACTCTATTTAATTCATCTCACCCTATCACCATAATCTTGTATTCCTTTCTCCCTCAGGTATTTATTGGGCCTCCCCTTAAATACACCTGTGCCATTCACCTCAAGTGTGGTGGAGAGTTCCACATTCTCACCACTCTCTAAGTGAAGATATTTCTCCTGAGTTCCCTATTGGATTTATTCATGATCAACCAATATTTATGGCCTTTAGTTTGTCTCTTCCCCATGAGTGGAAGTATTTTCTCTACGTCTGCCCTATAAACAGCCCCCTTCATCACTTGAAAGACCTGACCAGGTTACCCCCTCAGCCTTCTCTTTTCAAAAAGAAAAAATAGCTCTATCCTGTTCGGTCTTTCCTGATTGATGTAATTTCTCAGTTCTGGTATCACCCATGGAACTCTTGAACCTCCTCCAGAGCTCCTATATCCTTTTTGGGGAGAACAGAAGAGAACGCACTGCTCTCAATATCACATTGAGTGCTTCACGGTGATTGTACCGAGGGTGGGATCAATGTATGGCTTGGCCCATGTAAGAAGGATGCTTGAGACAGGAGAGGTAAAAATCAGCGGAGAAAGTTTGCTGGAGATTGAAGGGAGAGAATTCTGCCTACTTTTCCCCACCTGCCCCCCCCCACCACCCACCACCACTCCCCACCCCACTGCTGGGAGGACGAGGGTTGATGGTTAGTGGGGGGTGCCAGGGGGGAGAGAGGGTATCAGGGGAGGTCGTGGGGGGGCGGGGTGTTGGTTCTGTCCAGTGAAGCTGGGTGATGGAGCGATTGGCAGGCCCTGGGAGTGATTAATGCTTCTCCGACTTCGGGCTGATGAGCAGATTCTTCATCATTAATTCAGCCCATTATGAGGTGGTCGCTCGCATTGATTCCAGTGTGCAGGCATCATCTGCAGTTAAGAGCGTATGACGAGCTACTGGAGATGAGGACTGGGGAAAGGTAATAATGTGCAGTTAAAGTGCGAGCAGGCAGCTTGCAGCGTAGACTGCGGGAGCGTTAATGTGGAAACGGCAGACTTGTGGGCAGGTCTCATTAAGCACTAGTGGCCTCTTCTTGCACTGGAATGCAGATGGCAAACTCCATTAGAAAACAAATGCAATTAAACTGCCTTAAATAGACCTTCCCCGTCCCTCACACACCTCCAGGCTGCCACCTCCCGATAGCCTTCAAGAAATAGCTTATTTATCCTTTTAAATCGGGCAGAGCCAGGGGGTGGGACAAAACCAGTCAGTGAAAACGAAATATCAGCATTGGAACTTTTGGGGGGGTGGGTGGGAGGAGTGGGTGTGGGGGGAGGTCACTCAACACCTCAAGACTGTTTGAGCATCAATTAGATCACAGCTGGTCTGTGTCTTTACTCCATTTACCCACCTTGATTGTCACCCTTAATATACCCTTTGCCCAAGAAAAATCCGTCAATCACATTTTTGAAATTTTCCATTGACCACCCGCAGCCTCAGAAGTACTTTCAGGATGGGAATTCCAGATTTCCACTACCTTTATGTGTGAAGAAGTGCTTCCTGACATCACCCCCGTGAATGGTCTAGCTCTTAACTTGTAAATCGATGCCCCCTGGTTCTGGATTCCACACAACCACCCCCGCCGCCTCCCCAACAATGCACCAGAGGAAATAGTTTCTATGTTGAATCCCTTAATCATCGTAAACACCTCAACTGAAGGCAATGCGCTGACATACTGTATGTGATCAAACTCGGGTATAAAGTGAGCAGACTAAATTCCCAGTATTGGTGAAGACTGCTTTCTCCAGCAGTCTTTCCATTGGGAAGAACCCCAGTGCGAGAGACTCAGGCTGCTAAGGGAGGTCAGGATAGTGAACAGTGAGGTGATGCGAAGCTTGGCTCAATTGGAAGCACACTCATCCCTGAATCACAAAGATTCCAGTTTCAAGCGGCACTCCAGACCCTGAGCACATAAATCACGGCTGACACTTTGACCGTGGAGTGCTGAGGGAGTGCTGCACTGTTGGAAGTGCCGTCTTTCGGGTGAGATGTTAAACTGAGGCCCCATCTGCCCGCTCGGGTGGATGTAAAAAAATCCCACGGTGTTATTCTGACAAAGAACCGGGGAGTCATCCCCGGTGTCCTAGCCAATATTTATCCCTCAACTGATGTCACTAAACCAGATGATCTGGTCATTATCGCGTTCCTTTTTGTCTTGAGTTTGCTATGTGCAAATTGGCTGCTTCATTTCCAACACTACAACAGTGACTACACTTCCAAAAGTGTTTCACTGGCTGCAAAGTGCCTTGAGATGTCTAGTGTTGTGAAAAGCGCTATATAAATGCAAGTCTTTATTGCAGGAGGATGGGGAGACTGAGGGGAGGCAAGGCCTTCCACAGTGTCGAGCTAGAGGTCACCAACACTCCAAGTTTGTCCTGGAGCCTCCAGGGATAAAGGACATAATAAGGTGAACAAATACGGTCAATTGTGAGAAACTATTTCTACTGGTTGGGAAGTCTAGGAATACGCAACATAGGAGCGGAATCACCTCAGATTTGCACTAAGTGCTGTAGCAGGCGGGAAAACGAACGTTTTACCCACCGGCCGCAATGGCAGCTTTTCACGCCCTATCATCCCAATCCCGCCCCATTAATCTTGCATCCCTGGGAAAGGTGCCGTTTCCATGGTGGGCGGGCTCTCGTTTGCCCGTCACACCGTCACCTCACCGCTTCCTCACTCCGAGTGCTATATTTAAGTGCAGCCACACTCTCAGTGCTTCCATCCCAGGGCTGCTACACAGACGACATGGTCCCGAAAGGCAAGAAGACTGCAGCCCCCCCGATTCAGTGACACGTCACTGGGAAGCCTTCTGGACACCATGGAGGCCCACTGTGATGCCCTCTCCCCTGCTCTGACCACAGGAGGTCCAGCAATCTCACCAATCCGGCTGGGGAGGCGATGGCAGTGGTGGTCAGTGCCGATGCTGCACAGAAGAGGTTGGCTATCCAGTGCAGAAAGAGGATGAATGATCTCATCCATGCTGCCAGGGTGAGGCAACCACCTCATCACTCTAAACTCACACACTCAAGCCCATCACACATTCACTGGCATCTCACTCACTGCCAGCTCAAGGGACATCACCACTCACTCTCTCACACACACACCCTCACATCTCCATCTGGCCTCATCTTCTCTGGAGACTGCCTCCTCAGCCCCGACCATCTTAAGCCCACTTGCACAGATCAACATGTGCCCCCTCACACACCCTGGGATACCCCCTTCCCCAGGACAGCCATCGCCCTGCAGCCTCTTCCCTTGCCTGAGGCCACTTCGCCCCCTTGCCTAAGCAAGGCCCAGCCCTTCAGCCATTGAAAAGCCAACCCCGCCTTATAGCTGGTCTGGTAGGTAGAGACCTGCCCGTGAGCCCCCCCTAAAAGTGACGTGGTGCCTGTGAATCCTGGCGCTGATGGCAGCGAGTACTGTCTGAGGCAAGGTAGGCAAACAAACCTCGCAGCCCCGAGCGCAGTGCAGCTCACCAGGTGCACGTCACTTATATACAGTTGTGAAACACGTCAGCGTGTAGTCACACCAACATGCCCGGATGATCCAATGGCTGGGGGGTGGGGTGGGGGCGGTGGTGTGCGGGATGATTCCAGCGAAATGGGCTTATAATGATATAAAGATTTATAACAATGAAGTTCCCGATGTCCGATGGTGGGAAACGAGGTCCGCTATTGACGGGGGTAAAGCGGACAATTGCAAACTGGTTTCACAACGTTGTGAAACCAATTTTTGGCCTTCTCGCCGTATTGCCCGCTCACGCCGCCAAACACGCCCGACGCCAGCGGGCAGGGAAAATCCTGCCCACAGTCTCGAGTCAGGACCTTCCAAGAGTGAAATGAGGAAGTACTTCAACATGCAAAGAGTAGTTAGGAACACTCTTCCACAAACAGCAATCAATGCTCAATCAGTTGTTAACTTTAAAACTGATACTGGTTAGGGTCAGGGTTAACCAAAAGTATTAAAGGATATGCGGTAAAGGAAAGTATGTCGACTTAGATCACAGAACAGCCACAAACTCTCTGAATGGCAGAAGAGACCTGAAGGACTGAATGGCCTCCTCCCGTTCCTATGTTCCTGTCACAGTTAAGCCCAACGCTGTGAAGAAAGAAAGGGACTAGCAATTCTGTCCCTTCTTTTACAACCCCAAGCTATCACAAAATGCTTCACAGCCAATGACGTACTTTTGAAGTTTATTCACTGTTACAGGAAACATGGCAGCCCATTTGTGCACATCAAGTTCCACAAACAGCATTGTGCTAATGACCAGTTCATCTGCTTTGGTTTAGTGATGTTGGTGAAGTGCTTCAGGACACAGAGAGAACTGCATTTCTCCTCATCAAAGTCGTTGCCATTGGGTCTCTGAACCAGAGAGGGCCGAGGGGGCTTCAGTTTAAACATCTCATCTGAAAAATGGCACCTAAAACAGTGCAGCAATCCCTCAGTACTGGCCTCCAGGCCAGTGATTGCCTGGATGATGAGGCTTGAGTCTCATGCTTAGCAACACACACACACAGACATAAACAAACAAACACACACGCAAGCAACAAACACAGATGCAATCACACACACATACAGTCACGCACACACACAAATACACACACAAACACACACACACTTCAGCAGGAGTCAATGGATAGTAACAGGAAAGGGGAACCTTACCTGTATATTTTTCCTCTTATGTTTAGCCAATTTGCATAGAGGCTGACTGCAGAATCCCAGCTCAGCTGGGATCATAAAACATAAGAAACAGGAGAAGATGTAGGCCATTCGGCCCCTCGCGCCTGCTACACCATTCAGTAAGATCATGGCTGATCTGATGTGATCAGAACCTAAACCAAGGCTCATCACTGACTGAACCCAGGACTGGCTTTTGTTCCGATCGCTTTGAGTCACAAACTATTTACTTTACCTTAATAGCTTGTACAGTTACAACAGATTTCATTGTGAATCAGGGAGAGGAGGAGAGAGGGGCAAATTTCACTTTGATGGGCAGTTCACTGATAAATATGGAATTGCGATGCTCCACTCCTCGCTGGTTTTCCCCGTTATAGTCAATATTTCATCATCATAAGATATGATGTTTCATGAAACTGTGCAGGCAAAAATATGTAAGTAATCATACGTTGCTAAAGATCTTCTGATCCAGACTGAACAAAGCCTGCACACAGTGTCAGAGATAGCATCAACTTAAGTAATGACCCACCATCCAGTAACTTATCCTGTTGAAGAGTGAACTTCAGTGTCATGGTACATTCCAAGTGTCGAGGGAGCTGGAGTTAATCAGGAGGCCCAGTGCGTTCCCTGGGGCCCCTCGATGCAGACTCGTGTGGGGATACCAGGATTTGTCCTTTTGTAAAAACTGTAATGAGATATCAAGCAAGCACGTTTCCCATGTTGCCCCTTTAGCTGAATAAATTGCCCCCTTTTACTGAAAGTATGCAGAAACTGAGACATACACGGGCCATACAGTACGAGTTAGGGGTGAATCGTGGCGTTTTACTTGCTGTGTGCTGTCTATGTGCAGGAGCTGACAGTGAGACACGGGCCATACAGTACGAGATAGGGGTGAATCGTGGTGTTTTACTTGCTCTGTGCTGTCTATGTACAGGAGCTGACACCGAGACACACACGAACACATACAGTATCAGACGGGAGTGAATGGTTTCCCTTTAACCTACTTTACATTGTTACTGGGACATTCTGCCACACTGTATAATGACATTGTCAAACTCTTGCACAGACTCTTTGCTCAGCTGGTGATGAGTTTGTGGCGTGAAGGACTTTTCTTCACAATGTCTAACTCACTTTATCCAGACTGAGGAAGAGCTCCTTCGCCTTGTATCACCATCCCAACAGTGGGTAGTCGCTGTTGTAATAACCGAATAAATCAGTCTGTGTTGTCAGTAATTTCTCCGCTCATCGAAATCTGTACCTGTGATCTCCCTGATCACCTGATTACCGAGCCACAGAGGAAAAGCTCTGAATAGGGATGAGGAGCCAAATTGAGAAGCCGGCTGGCTGTGAAATGACTGATCATCAGCACTTTTACCAGTTTGAGGCTGAAAAGCAGAAAAAGAAAAGAAAGAATCTGCTGGTCTTACGTCTCGCTCTGCGCTTCTCCAGCTTTGCAGCTTTCAGCAACTTGATCTGTCCGACGATCATTCCTGTGAAACGCCTTGGGGTGTTTTTACTTCATTTGAAGGCGCTACATAAATGCAAGTTGCTGTTGTTGTTCTGTGTTGGGGGCAGTGGGTGAGCGAGAGAGTGGGTTTCCAGAGCAGGTGGGGTGCTTCCTAAAACAAAGACAAACTTGCATTTCTATAGCCCCTTACAGGCCTGCAGGATGCCCCGAAGCCCTTCACTTTGGGAGCGCAGTCACCGTTGTAATTTAGGAAATACAGCAGCCAGTTTGCACACAGCAAGTTCCGACAAACAGCAATGAGATAAGGGGGGCCTTGGTTTAACATCCCCCTGAACGATGGCACCTCTGACAGTGTAGAACTCACTCAGTGCTGCACCGGAAGGCCCAAAATCAGAAGGTATAAAGGGCAGGGCATGGGATGGACAGGCTACAGGTGGGACAACTGGGAGGGGGAGGGGGGCATGGGGATAGTTTCAGCCCAGCCCACCCAGTGGGAAATTCTAGGGGTTGGGTTGGTGTTTTATACCCTACCCAATGTCACTTTCCATTCAGTGGCAGGCTAAGTTAAGATTAGACCCTTTCCCACTCCCCAATCCGCCCTCAGACCATTGATCTTAACTGGGCAGGGAGGTACAGGAACTAAATTGGGTCTCAATTGTCACTTGAATTTGGGACAGAAGAAAATCAGACACACCCACACAGACACACCCACACACACACACACACATGCACACACACACACACGCACAGAGACACACACACACACCCACACAGACACACCCACACACACACACGCACAGAGACACACACACACACGCACAGAGACACACACACACACCCACACAGACACACCCACACACACACACGCACAGAGACACACACACACACCCACACACACACACACACAGAGACACACACACACACACGCACAGAGACACACACACACACCCACACAGACACACACACACACAGACACACCCACAGATACAAACACACAGATACACCCACACAGACACACCCACACAGACACAAACACACAGACACACACACACACACACACCCACACAGACACACACACACACAGACACACCCACAGATACAAACACACAGATACACCCACACAGACACACCCACACAGACACAAACACACAGACACAAACACACAGACACACACACACACACACACACACAGAGACACACCCACAGATACAAACACACAGACACACTCACACAGATACACCCACACAGACACATACACACAGACACACACACACAGACACACCCACAGATACAAACACACAGACACACACAGACACACCCACCACCCACACAGGCACACACACAGATACAAACACGCACACACACACAGATACAAACACATACACAGACATACCCACCACCCGCACAGACATACACACAGATACAAACACACACACACAGATACAAACACATACACACACATTCTCTTTCTCTCCCTCAAACACACACACACACTCTCTCTATCTGTCTCTCTGACAAACACACATGCACTCACACACTCATTCACATACACTCACACACACAAACATGCACACATTCTCTCTCTCACACAGGCACACACAAACACCCAGAAATATACAAACATACACACACAGGCAACACACACATGCATGCACACACACACACACACACACACACACTCTCTCTTTCTCTCCCTCAAACACACACACACTCTCTCTGACAAACACATATGCACTCACACACTCATTCACACACACACACACAAACATGCACAACACTCTCTCTAACACACACACAGACACACTCTCTCTCCCTCTCTCTCTCACAGGCACACACAAACAACCAGAAATATGCAAACACACACACAGGCAACACATACACACATACACACATGCACACACACACTCTCTCTCCCTCAAACACACACACACACTTTCTCTCTCTAACAAACACACATACACTCACACACTCATTCACACACACACACATAAACATGCACACACACACTCTCTCTCTCACAGGCACACGCAAACACCCAGACATATACAAACACACACACACACAGGAAACAAACACACACACACACGCGCCTGTGTGCACGCGACCCTGGGGATTTGTAGCACCTGGCAATTAGTTTTCACTTCAGCTTTTAAGGCGGCAGTCTTGAGGGAAACTGAAAAAAAAAATCAATTGATGAATGATGTAGACATTGTACTTCGACCCCTTTGAATTAAAAGGAAAAGGAAATTAAAGTTAATTTATTTAATGAAAGGCAGCTTTCTATTGCACCTACAACAACAACTTGCTTTTATATAGTACCTTTAATACAGTAAAACTTCTTAAGGCACCGGGAGATTTATCTCGTCGGAAAATGTCTGACTTGGCAGAGTCCAGTTGGAGTTTTTTTTCTCCTGTTTCTCCTGAAGGTTCCCTCTGTGGTTTGTGGTCTATAAGTGGCTGCCCTGTCTTGATACAAGCAGGTATGGCTGGGATATCAATAATCAAAGCAAAAGTACTGTGGTTGCTGGAGATCCGAAATAAAAACAACAAGTGCTGGAAAAACTCAGCAGGTCTGGCAGCGTCTGTGGAGAGAGAGACTTCTTCAGAGCTGAAGTGAGAAGAGTCATATCGGACTCGAAACGTTAACTCTGTTTCTCTCTCCACAGGCACTGCCAGACCCGCTGAGTGTCTCCAGCGCTTTCTGTTTTTGTTAGGGATGGGATATTCCACCATGGGATGAATCGCCACTAAGCTCAACCTCCTGCACAGGCCGTATGGTTGCTTTCCAACCGAGGTGCACCAATCAGCGATCAGGGACTAACCCCCCTCCATACCCTCCCCACTGCTAGGCTGGTTGT